>NC_088301.1:7336280-7431280 GCF_032854445.1 Liolophura sinensis
ACAAGCACTTGATTTATTAAAGAAGCACTGATGATGCATGTACCTGTATATGGTATACACTCTCTGCAGAGTTCAAACCCTGCATGTTGAACACTTGGTGTAGAATGCAGCTTTATACAGGCTTCATCATCACTATCACACTTCAAGCAGGCTTGAACCATTTCACATGAAAGATTCCACCTCTGGGTGCATTTACATTTATGGTTGTGGTGTCCATGAATGGTGACTATGACATCGCTCTGCACCTGGACAAAGTCTGCACAAACCATCAGAAGTGGGTTCAATCCCAGCCTTGGACAGGGAATTAGTGCTTTCCCCCAATCTCAATTCATCTTGATAATAAGGGCCTGGATGACAATATTACATATAAGTGATATAAGTGATAGTGGGTATCCTAATGGGGCAATTTGTGAAGTCCTTCATCCATTGAACATTGCTTGTCTTCCACCAGTGTATCATGTAAAGCACATGTCACATGTGGGGGAATTCAACAGGATCTTGCCAGAGGTCGGTGACTTAGTTTCCTCCACTCATAAATTAAAAATCCACATAAGTGAAAAAAAAATATTGATTATGGTGTTAAACATCAATCAATCAAAACATTCCAGAAGTCAACTACTGGCAGGATAATGGCTTGCTACTGGTTATTCTAGAATGAGTAAATCTGCCCTGGCTTGTAAATGAATAAACTAACATCAGCCACACCCATGAACTGAATACCTGCAGCAGTCACACAATGATCTTCAGAAAGCAAACCACAAGCATGTGGTTTCAGAGCTCTGCTGGTGTTAAAACTACAGTCCCCACTGCCCGTAGGTGCCCTGAGCTTTGTCCTGCAAACGTTGCTGGTATTAAAACTACAGTCCCCACTGCCCGTAGGTGCCCTGAGCTTAGTCCTGCAAACGTTGCTGGTATTAAAACTACAGTCCCCACTGCCCCTAGGTGCCCTGAGCTTTGTCCTGCAAACGTTGCTGGTATTAAAACTACAGTCCCCACTGCCCGTAGGTGCCCTGAGCTTTGTCCTGCAAACGTTGCTGGTGTTAAAACTACAGTCCCCACTGCCCGTAGGTGCCCTGAGCTTTGTCCTGCAAACGTTGCTGGTATTAAAACTACAGTCCCCACTGCCTGTAGGTGCCCTGAGCTTTGTCCTGCAAACGTCACTTCCTGTTTATACAAGTGGACACACATGCAGCAGGCTTAGGGTGTTAACAGGCATCATGAATCCAGGCAGCTTCTGCTCCTGTTTTCCTGCATGACGTCACAGCAGGAAGAATTGAGGCACTGACCAGTTCATCTGTCCTTTGTTCTGTATGTCTGATTTACACCTACCCACATACATTGACAAACTACACATAAACATATCAAACATTTATCCCCATGTATGTCTAAATCTAAAACTAGTCTCAGTGTTCACATCATGGTAAGTCTTCAGAATTGTAGGTTAATTAATTAATTAATATTTGTTTATTTGATTAGTGTTTTATGCTGTACCCAAGAATATTTCACTTACTGTAAATCTTCAACCTTTTCAACCACTAAAGCATATTTTTCAGTGAAATTTATGCGTACAATTATTATGAAATTGTTAAAAATGATTTTTTTTGTGTGTCATGGAAGATGCAAGCTTCATAAAGCTGTGCATATTATTTCTTTACCCACCACATTTACATGTATTTATTTATTTCATTATGGTTTTATGCCGTACTCAAGAATATTTCACTTATACAACGGCGGCCAGCATTATGATCGGAGGAAACTGGACAGATTCCAAGGGAAACCCACGATCATCAGCAGGTTGCTGGGAGACCTTACCAAGTACGGCCGGAGAGGAAGCCAGCATGAGCTGGACTCACAGCGACTGCATTGGTGAAAGGCTTCTGGTCATTACGTTGCACTAGCGCGCTAAACAATTCAGCCACGGAGGCTCCTCTACCCGCTACAGTTTTGTCAGAAAGCTTCATAATACTGGCTGCAGAGGAGGTTGAAAACGATGAAGAATTAGGGTACACGACAGCAGCCAGCATTAATCAAACAGGACAGCTTAAATTAATAAAATTATCTGTGTACATAGTGTCTGTGACATAAACCATCTCAGTAGATGGCTGCTATGTTAATATCATGAGGGCATAATGTCATTCTCAGCATGTGCTATAGCTTTGCTACATGTAGCTCTTGATAATGCAATTCCAAGATGCCTGAGCAGCCATATTGAATTACATTTATAGATAGTGAAGAAAATAAATCCTGACTGTCCTCTCATTGATGTCAAGCGACGGTGTTGTGTGTGCAGGTAATTATAATAGATCTGGTCATGCACATGGGATAAACAAAAGCACATGGCCATTGCTGTACATATACTGCAACACTGCAGGCTTTGGCTACAATCGTGGATTCAGTTCATGTTCTATATTTTAATGTATATTTATCTACGTTTCTGACTCGAACATGACCCTGTAATGTTTCAAATGTCATAAAGATTCACGAAATCTGTGTGATTGCAGATGGTTACTAATGCTGTAACATAATGACCCATTTTATTATTATTTTTATGTTCTGCAGTGAAGAAAAGCTGGTCAGACACCTTCCAAACAGCCATCTCTTTTTATGCAGCACAATTATAAGAACAGAACAGCTATGCATAATTATGCTGTCAAGCTTTCTTCAAAATGATATGTGTAATATGCAAACATAATTAAAATATGAATCAAAAAATACCTTCCCACGTACGGCCCTGACTTAATTCAGCTGTACTCAGGATTAATTGCCTGCCTGCCTGAGTAAATTAGATTAATACTGACAACTTCATGTACCATGACAGTACAGCCTGCTTACAGGCAGACAGACCGCAAACTATATATGTACATGGCTTAATCAACACATGCAGTTCTGCGACCAAAACAATAACCAAGTACAGGTGCTGTAAGACTCAACCCACACCCCCACCCCTAGAGTCTCACCATCAAACTATGTAGGTACATGTATGTTCAGGGTATGTATGTGAAAAGCATGCAGAATAAAAGAAAATACATGTAAAGTGTGATAACATAACCGGCACGAGATGGCATCACCTTAAGCATACACTGATATTGTGTTTCTTGCCGTGTCAAGGCTTAATGCAGGTTATGAAAGGTTAAATAACTGTTGTGACATGCCACAGGTCCACCACCATGCAGCCTACCATGCAGCCCACCACTAGCCCACCACCAGCCCACCAATAGCACACTTGTAACAGGCTACTAATAATTTCCTGACCATATTTCCACTCACTTTCATCTGCAGAGTTGATCATATCAGTGGCCAAAGGATACTGGTAATCATGTGTGCATTTGCATGAGACTTTCGAATACCAAAATTTACAGTATAACAATGAAAAAAAAAAAAACCCAAAACAACACATACACAAGTGTGAAACATCATTGCATTTCCCCCCTGGGATTGCCCCAGTTTCCCCCCACTACAATCCTGGCTGCTGTTGTATAACTGAACAAGTAAGAAAATAAATATAGCTAATGAAGAAGACGTGGTGGTACTAGCCCTTAGAACTAAACACATTAAAACCTATGTGCCCAGACTTCAATATAAGTTTAATATATAAAGGCTTAACACATGACTGATCTGAATATCATTATAGTGATTAAACTATTGACTGGTCAGGTCCAGACAAAACCACACAATACTATTACACCCAACATGTAACAAGAAAAAAAATACTATGTCCTGTGAGTCTATATGAAGTCTAAAACATAGTGTATTGGCCTAGCTGGCATTCAAGATCGAAACATTCCTCCCACACAAGTATCTAAATAGGTCAAACGCCAAGGCAGATAGATAAATGGCTCTTCAGGATGCCTTGTACAGAGCAAATGTCTTGCCCTGCACCGATTTCCATAAGAACACAAAGCAACAAGTACTGGAGGCAATCTGGTGCAACTATAATAAAGGCCAATTAGTGCACTCTATCTCCAGCCTCGATACAAAATGTCTTTTAAGCACAATGGGAAAATCCAGCAGAGACTTGTTAAATTACACAGATGTTTGCCAAGGACAAGGTTATAAGCAATCATGTTTACACAAAGAGTATAGACAGCCGATGATACAAAGGAAGCTTACTGCATTGCAAATGTGACACTCTGCGATGAGTTGGGTATTACAGCCTGAATGGACAGATTCGTGCGGATTCTTTACACCACATACATACAGCAGAGCATGAGCATGTCCACTGTTCACGTTCCGACAATATGCCGTGTTGCATCAAACTTTCAAGCTAGGTTATGTACACCACAGGTCTACAAGGAACACCTTTTCGTACCAGGCTATCAGTGTACTGAACTGACAAATTTACTGTACAGACAAAAATAGCGTGTTCATCTTGACAGTAGTCTATGTCAACAAAGATGTGTCCAAGTAAACAAGATCTGAAGATTTATAGATATACATGCAAGAATTAATATAAAAGCCAAATAGAAGTTATTGATGAGCATTAAAGGAACATGAATCATGGTTTAATCATTTATGTAATGCAAACAATAGGCATAGTGAGCTTACACTACAGTCAGAATCACAGAAAACACCTTGACTATACATGTATACTAACACTAACACTGGCTTCCCAACCTCAGCTCGGCAAGTCCTTAATCTATCCCCCTTTTTTTTCTTCAATGATTCTTGTTAATTTTTCTTTTGACCTAAAATAGATCCAGGTAATTTGGGACCTACTGTAATTCTTCAGCTTTTTCGCATCTTTGCAAGGTGTTTGTTCAAGCAAATTCTGAAGGCAGTACTCTGTGTAGACTGAAACATTTATACTTGTTGTGAAACACTGACATTTCCCAATCCAACCAATGTAGGTTTGTCTCCAAAATCAAATTATATACATGCATAAATTGCCCTGAAAGATGATTGTTCAAATATGAAAAGGTTGAGGAATTGCGGTATATTGTGAGAATAATGGCAAAGCAGGTGAAGCACACAAACTTACTCAGACCATCCTATCTCTCAGCCACTGGGATAAAATTACTGCCTCTGATAGTCGCCCCCCCCCCCCCCCCCCCCCCACTAACCCCCTGTTAACATACCTATTGTTTTTGCTGATCGAGGCTCTGTATCAATGTGAATGAACTAGTGGAGGGGAAGCTTGTCAGACTATCTGCCAGAATACTTTAACACCACCCCAATAACCAAACCGGTCACATGCACTGTAAACCAGCAATCTCATTCAGTCCTACTAAAAACCACAAAATACTAGGTCAAAATCTTTACCCTAAAGCTTTTATAGCAGAGCCTATTGTCACACTTTCCCACACAGTTGTATCCTCCTCTAAATGCAATTGTTGTCTCGACAGAGAACATATTATCTACCATAAATCTGCAATGGAATTGACACATGCTTTGTACAGACCTCCTATAGATGTTCGTGACGGGCTATACAGAGAAATCCCGTAGCTGCATGTATTGGGAAACACATGACACTGCTGGTGAAGGAGATGTAAACTAAAGGCCTGCATAACTACTGCTGTTCTCAAACATGAAACAGTAACACATGCCATACATACTGGTGCATAGCAAGTCACAGATGCCACACCTGTAACAGTAACAACCATGGCACACTTCCAACAATCTTAACGAAAACAAATTTTTTTTTTAAATTTTTCTAATAAATCACATTTTGGATTGCCTTAAAATGTAGAAACTGTGTTTCCCACAAAAAAAAAAATTATGGTAATTCACTATAGGACAAAACAGGCTATGTACCGACAACGTTACCAAGGGCATATCTATATGAAAGTGGATGATCAATGTGGATTATCATCTGTTAAGCAGCATATCTTATGTCCACAGGATAAGTACATCATTAGCAACAGCTTTAGCGATCATTATTACATCCAATTTGATCATTGCAATCCAAAATGCCAATTAATATTTGACAAACGTACATGTACATATGGCATACTCAAAGGTACCTTCATTATCCGACAGAGACAGCTAGCTCAAGTAGAACTTACAAGGCATGTGACAATCTCAGAGATTAAGATGCACCAACTAATACCCAAGAACTACATGGCCTGCCATTAAAACCGATTCAAGAAATCAGCAGTGACAACCTCTGTAATTAATAATGTCCCTAAATTGGCACTGCATGAACATTGCGATCAACAATGTCAATAAAATGGCCAGAACACCTGCTGTCAAATTTATGGCTCACTGATAAACCTGATAACCATGCTGTACATTGAACATGCATTTAAAGATTAAACTTGACCCTAGACAATGAAATTTATTAGTAAATTTTTAAAGTTTCATAAAGATATGACCGCCTTCATTATTTACATCAGGATTTCTTTCATTAACATAAAAAAGCCATATTTCACATATATGTATTTACATGTAGATATCACTATAGTTATTTCATTTTGGTGTTTCACATACAGGTATTTAGATATCACTTTTGTTATTACACTTTGGAGTTTCACATACAGGTATTTAGATATCCCTTTTGTTGTTACATTTGACCTTTCACATACAGGTATTTAGATATCACTTTTGTTGTTACATTTGGCATTTCAAATACAGGTATTTAGATATCACTTTTGTTATTACACTTTGGAGTTTCACATACAGGTATTTAGATATCACTTTTGTTATTACATTTTGGAGTTTCACATACATATATTTAGATATCACTTTTGTTGTTACATTTGGCGTTTCATATACAGGTATTTAGATATCACTTTTGTTGTTACATTTGGCATTTCACATACAGGTATTTAGATATCACTTTTGTTATTACATTTTGGTGTTTCACATACAGGTATTTACATATCACTTTGGTTGTTACATTTGGCATTCACATACAGGTATTTACATATCACTTTGGTTGTTACATTTTGGAGTTTCACAAACAGGTATGGTGAAAAATATGACCTCAGAAAAGAAAAGAAACATTTTGTTTCCTGATATTCCAATCTGTGCTCAGTTGGATATGACATCATAATACACTTTTACATTCCTATACATTTAAACACACAACATCATAAATCATATCACGTACGTCAAACTTTTTGCAGGCCTATGGCTGAAAGACACTGTTTAACCTGTTTTGACAAAAAAAAAAATCATATCATCACCTCAAGAGTGCATGGACATCAGAACAATCTTCATCTATAACTTCATTTTTATTAATATTGCTATGCTTTCAATCCATATATAATCATTTCAAATCTGACCTATGATACAGAACAGAATTTTGATAACTACAATTATTAATACCTGCAGCAAAGTAAACTGGAGTCAAAGATCAAATGAATAACCAAACAAATCGATCAAGTGACATAAACAGGCATTTTTATCCCATGCTAAATATATGCAAAATTTACATGCCAAAATCAAGCTACTTTTCAGACTTGATCTGAGATGGCAACAAATGATTGCGTTCACACACAATCAGACTATATTTCACACAGTTATCACACAGAACCCAAAACTTGACAAACAGTTTGATGGACAGGGCCAATTAACATCCCTTGCTTTCATGGGATAAAAATACCTGGTCAAAAACTAAAAACAAAAACTTAAGAACACATGATTTTTCATAAGATAAAACATGTAAATATGCTATATCTTCATAAAAATCTAAAAAAGACTTTCCAACTCTATGTATACCATACCATTACATGTGAAACTGTCCAGCACACATACCAATACCTTGACAACTACAGGGATCAATGATAAATGTTAACATATCCTTGTAAAGCTCTCCTAGGTTTGAATGTACACCAGCAACTTCAGAATCATGCTATCAATGAGATCTTTGCATACCTGTGGGAGCACTGTTTGGATATATATACATACAGGGATACATCGGAAAGGGTTTATATACATGCGCACGAAGAAATCATCAGGATATCTGTAACTCTTCTACCTGAATCGTCTCACCTGTTCCAATAGGCTTACCTAGACATATCATGTGTGCTGGTGTGTACACCACTGGCTGGTTACTGCACCTATAGCTAGCCATATACTAGTATAGCTCCCGTGCACCCAGGTTTATACTACTGATATGCAGGTTCTGGATATGTATATGAACCTATCAACTGGTCTACGTGCAGCCTTGGGAAATTCAGAAATGCCTATGTAAGAATTCATTCACAAAATCTCCTGTGTATCTTCACTGGCATCAATGCTGGGGATAGGCTGGCATCGGGGCATGTTTGCTGACTTGTGTGCGCAGACAGACTGGCAGCAAATATATCTCAGGTACCGGCACTGTACGTGCAATACAAATGTTTGCTCAGAAACCTTCAAATCTAACGAGAGGTAACAATATTCTCCATGCTTTCATAACAGGAAGATGGCTATTATTCTATTATGCAAAGAGCTAGCTAGTGCACATCACACACAACCAAAGTATGAATTTTTATTCCATGGTACTTAATCATCTACTTCTATAACTGACAGATGTGTATAATTATATATCTACATGAAGAATGAATTGCTTTATTCATGATCAATGATTTCTGTAAAGTACCCAAAGACTACAAATATGTCGTGTTAACATGTTGCAGAAAATCTGTCTGATATTTACAAAATTAACTGACTGATATTTTACCTGAAAAAAAAATAAACATATACAACAAAGCTAAATCTAATTACAATGGTTGGAATAATTAAATCTCTGGATGAGCTTAATTTCAAGAATACAGAATTCACATCAACTTTAATTTCTATTCAAGTTTCCCAAGAGTTTATGAAAAGATCACATGTAAAGCAAAACATTTCTTACATGTACAACATAGTGCAATACATGTACAACACAGTGCAACACATGTAGAACAGTACAACAGTACAACACATGTACAACAGTGCAACACATGTACAACAGTGCAACACACGTACAACACATGTACAACAGTACAACACATGTACAACAGTACAACACACATACAACACATGTACAACAGTACAACACATGTACAACAGTACAACACACATACAACACATGTACAACAGTACAACAGTACAACACATGTACAACAAACATACAACAGTACAACACACATACAACAGTACAAACCTACAGTGTCACAGTCAAGCAGATTGTACTGCTGCTGCTCTGCCTATGACTCAGTAATATTATGTTTTAAGCCATGTTCACATGTCGCACATCACACTGACTCAAAATAACAGGACAAGCTCTGTGTCATGCGAATTATACCTTTCAACTAAAATCCACTGATGGTGTGACACCTGCTTCTATTTTGTTTTTATTTTGACGATCATGTCAAACTGGACACTGTGAATATAGAGCTCTACTAAGTGACATTCAATACCACCTTCACAACATGTGTGTTAATTCATAATTAACAGATCAATACAGCGGCCCCATGAACACTATAAATGCATCATTGGCATTCATACCTAAAATAAAAGAAAGCTAAAATATGAAGTAAGGTTCATCACACACACAACTGAAAACTATGCAGAAAAATTACTTATATTTATTTTTTCAGATTTTTACTGACAGTATCTAGGAACTCTGATGTCACATCACCTTTTTTCCCCTGATGTTCACCCGAAAGATGAAATTTTAGGGAGCATTATTTCAGTCATCATTTTCATGGATAAAAAGAGCTATTTTAACATTCAGTGTCATTACTTACTAGAGTTGAAAAAATGTCCTATGACGTCAGCGTTCCTAACCTAAGATAGTATGGTCCATACATCCCACCTTAAAATTCAAATGTCTGAGCATCTTTAACTTTTGACAAAAATCTAAAAAAACAAATGAAAGCATATTTATGGATAGTTTCAAGTGGTCTATTTAGTGATGCCTTCTTCGATTTTTAGAGGTGTTTACCTTTAAATTCGAGATGTTCGAGATGATCATTCAGTTGATCATCATTCAAATCATGGCTTCAACATAAATACAGCTCTTCAATGGGGACCTGTCAAATGCCTAGCTGGCGGCTGGACCTTGACGTTTTCAACTGACATCAAATGTTTCTTTCAAAGCTCGTCATGATGGCCTCACATAAAAGACAAAACGATGTTACATGGCAACTAGCCTACAATTCATTTTTGATGTAACAATGGCTCAATGTCCTGCTTCACACTAGTTCTACCTCATAGGATTAAAAAGTATCCGGCCAGTTCTCTGCTAAGCAATGTTACACGAGGCCATAAAGGGAAACAACTCTTATCAGACAATAAACTCCATAACAATCCCTGAAGTTTTAGATTTGCCAGCCTATGTATATACAGTATATACAGGATATACAGGAAACCCAGGGGAGACTTGATTAGTGGGTCTATAAAATATTGACATCTTGCATGTTCGACCAGTATATTCCAGTGACAAATGCAATGCTCCTCCAAAAAGCGTGTGGATTTTCCTCTTCCATATTCCTACGTCAATATGCAACACCCACAATGGCAATGTGGAACTATAACCCCCTGAGCACTGAGCGTACGCAGGCTGGTTGAGTGGGGTAATGGGTTAGTTTGATTATTCTGTACAAAAAACGCACCAATTCCACCAAATAGGCCTACAAGTGTATGAACTGTCCACCCAGTCAGAGCCACTATGCAGTGACCTGCTGCAATGTCAGTTCTACAGAGTGATTCAGCTTCTGCTCATTCTCAAATCGTCACACCAATACCTCTGCAGCCTGGGTGAATTAGAAACCTATGCCCTCCTTCAAATTTTGTCTGCATTGCCCTTGTGCTGGAGGAGAATTATGGTTCAACTGGCACAATTCAGCTCCCGACTAATCAACAAATCCCTTAATGAATGAAGCGAATCCGTCCAGCCGATCACATCACGTCACATTCTCTTGCTGCTAGCACATTATCTTGATGAAGTGAATGGCACTGTCACAATTAGCCAATACTGTTACCGTGGGGACAAGCTTGGGAATTGTACTCTCAGATCATCTTGGAAAACATTCAATCCTGCCTAAATTAGAGGGTTCAATAGCCTCCTCGGTACAGGATCGAGCATAAAATCCACACTGTCGTCTTATTATTGAAGCATTACTGACTGATGCGGAATAAAGTTCCGCCACATGGGCCATGTTTTCATGAAAATTCCACTCCAAAATAAATCTGACAGAAACTGACTTATGACACAGTGGCTAACATGTGTGTTGTATAAAATCACATGATCCTTGAGTGATCATTTCATGTCTTCATTAAACTACTGGTTTACCTTAAACAGGAAGAATCAAGACAGAAGAAACTATTGGCCAGGCACTAACATGACAGCGAAACAGTACAAACAAATAACAAAGTGGTCCATGGTGTCGTGGTTTAACAGAGGTGCTTAAACCACCTCAACGTGACGGAACCACAACGTGACGGAAATTGCTGAAACTCATCAAGAGCAGGTTCAAAACCAGACATCGTCAGGGAATTACTAGATTTCCTCCCTCTCAATGCTTGTGGGGCCTTGTTGACAATAAGTGTCCTTGTTGACAATAAGTGGTCAACAATGCTCATATTTCCATTTGCCAAGATAGTTTAAAGTTCGTTTAAGAACTGTCTTCCACCTATATGGTGTACGCAAGTCTGTACGTGTGGGAAAGTCTGTCAGTAAATTCTCAATTAAATGCTGGTGCAAAAAAAAAGGCAAACTATCTCACATATCTCATAATTTTGTCATTTTAGCACTTCTGAGCTATATACAAAAAGTCTGAATTATTGAAATCAAAAAGTATACTAGGGAAGGGTTAGTGGCATGAAGTGACACAGCAAAGAGCTCACAAACAATTCATGCGTATCAAAACTAATTGTTATCACGTCAAGAGAGGTGGTAAGCATTGTCACACAATGTGTGGTGATTCGAAGGGACTGCAGAGAACAACGTGACGGAAATTACAAAGCAATACAGTACGGGTTCACCATGGTATGCAAAGACGAGTATGTCAGAGCAGAATTAAGTTCCACCAGTACACTAAAACCATAGTAACGATTAAAACAAGATCTGCAGCTCCCTTTGTGAAATGATGGGGACAGTGGAGCTAACTGTATACATGTACCATATTGTCTTTGTAAACACCCATTATCACCTTCTCGATAGACAAACATCATGACTGTTTTCACATACCACCATTATCTTTGTCAATACCTAACAATTATTGCTGCCTCTATTACCAATGGTATTACCATTACCATTGTATTTGCATACAACCGTTAGCAAGGTCAATATACCTCTTTCTCTATCCAATCATTATTTAACCATGCACTTGTCTTTATATGTAACCATTACCATGTTCTCTAAACATATACACAACCATTAATACCACTGCATCTGTATGCAATCATTATCTAGTTTATCCAAACATCTGCACGTCATCTCTGTATATACAACTATTACCACTCTATACAACCATTTTCAGTGTCAAAATAAACAATCACTACAACTCTCCTTATATACAACCAGGGGGGGCCTCCGTGGCTCAGTTGGTGAGCGCGCTAGCGCAGCGTTATGACCCAGGAGTCTCTCACCAATGTGGTCGATGTGAGTTCGAGTCCATCTCATGCTGGCTTCTGCCGTATGTGGGAAGGTCTGCCATCAACCAGCGAATGGTCGTGGGTTTCCCCCGGGCTCTGCCCGGTTTCCTCCCACCATAATGCTTGCAGCCGTCATACAAGTGAAATATTCTTGAGTACGGCGTAAATCACCAATCAAATAAATAAAATAAATAATTATATACAACCATTACCACTCCACACGTACACAATATGTAATTCTCACTGTATCTATACACAACTATTACCACTACATCTGTAATACCAATACCACTGTCTCTACCTAACCATTATTACCACTGAATTTATACATAACCATTTCCACTGCATATCTGTATACTCTAATTCTTCAACCTTTCTGCATGTTTCCTGGGTGTTTATTCAAAGATATTCTCAAGGCATTATTCTGTGCAGACTGATATAAGCATATGAATTGTGTTAAGCCCTGATATGGGCCAATCCAACCAGATCAAAAATGTGAATAAATTGCTCTGAGTCTTGCTGTTTCAGATGCGAAAAGGTGGAGGAATTAGGGTACAACCATTACCACATACTGAACCTGTACACAACAATTACCGTCTGTATACAACCGTTACTACGGTATGTGCATTCAGCCATAATTACCCCTATACATGTATACAACCATTACCACATACTGAACCTGTACACAACAATTACCGTCTGTATACAACCGTTACTACGGTATGTGCATTCAGCCATAATTACCCCTATACATGTATACAACCATTACCACATACTGAACCTGCACACAACAATCACCGTCTGTATACAACCGTTACTACGGTATGTGCATTCAGCCATAATTACCCCTATACATGTATACAACCATTACCACATACTGAACCTGCACACAACAATCACCGTCTGTATACAACCGTTACTACTGTATGTGCATTCAGCCATAATTACCCCTATACATGTATACAACCATTACCACATACTGAACCTGCACACAACAATTACCGTCTGTATACAACCGTTACTACGGTATGTGCATTCAGCCATAATTACCCCTATACATGTATACAACCATTACCACATACTGAACCTGCACACAACAATTACCGTCTGTATACAACCGTTACTACGGTATGTGCATTCAGCCATAATTACCCCTATACATGTATACAACCATTACCACATACTGAACCTGCACACAACAATTACCGTCTGTATACAACCGTTACTACGGTATGTGCATTCAGCCATAATTACTCCTATATGTTGTATACATACCAATACTACTCATTTGTCTCCAATAATATTCTCATTGTCTGTATCTAAATGTTGTTATGGAATTCTATTAAAATTGTCTCTATATAGGCAAAAATTGCACAGAATTGTACATAAAAACACAAAACCATTCTTTCACCATAAACAATACCAGTGTCAAATATATATGTAAATACTGCAAAAGTTTCTGCGCCTAAATATTTAATGGTAGACCATTTTACTCTGTATGCAAACTTTCCCATAAGCCTCCCTTAATACAGCACGTTTCCACTGACTTATGTACACAGGGAGTGATGAGCTGCCATCTATTTGACTCAGAGCTCCTGTAGTGTGGTGAAGAAACTTGCCTCATCATACAGCACACTTCCATTGACTTATGTACACAGGCAGTGAAGAGTTGCCATCTATTTGACTCAGAGCTGCTGCAGTGTGGTGGAAAAGCTTGCCTCACCATACACCACCTTGATTACCAGTGGTCTGTATATGTCCCCCAGCGACAAACTTAATGTGATAACAACACGGAAATTCTGAATGGCACTGTGTGAGGGCAGTGGTCAGTCAGACAGACATCCATTAGCTACTGGACAGCAGCCAGCCTCACCGGCCACTTGGGGACACTGGCTAATAAAGGCCTAGTGGACAGTATACCCAGTCTTAATTCCCAGAGCCTCTGACCAGCTACAGGCCAGAAAGGCTGACAATGTTTTTACACATGGGCCATTCAGAAGAGAGCCAAATCTGTGTATCCTATACATAGCTAATCTGCTTATTTGCAATTTGTTATATTATATTATATAGAGAGTGAAGACCAAATGTGTAGATCCATCTTCTTTAGCTGCAAGTTAATTGTTAATACTGTGGAATAGATGAATAGATGGTATTCACAGCTGATTACAACAATTTTTTTATTTATTTCACATTGACCTACAAGGTGTTTATTCAAGCATATTCTGAAGGCATTATTCTCTGCACTCTGATACAATTATACTTCTTGAGAACTCCTGAAATTGGCCAATCCAACCACTGCAGTTTTATCTCCAACATCAACTTAAAAATGTGCAAAAATTGCACTGAAATTTGTTCCTTTATATCCAAAAAGGTTGAGGAATTATGGTATTTATTTATTTGATTGGTACAAGATTTTTTCACTCATTTTGATAGCTTAACGGATGTACAGGAGGGCCTGGAGTTAAACCCTCAGCCTTCATTAGCTACCTGACAAACCTATATCAAACACATTTGTTTATTTATTTAGATATTTATATGATTGCAACTATAACAATATGCATGCTTAAGAATTGTTATTACTTCTATGACAGTGACTTTTAGGGAGATACTGGTAAACTCTCTCATGTCTGACAGTTACACCTCATTGGTATAATGAAGACAAACGGTCTTCACTGAACACTGTGGAAGACCAAAAGAACGCTGTCCACCATTATGAATGCAGAATGAATGATTGGGATTTAACATCGTATTTATAATTTATCAGTCATACGATGACAAGGAGACATTAGGTGTGTGTATATATACTGCATGTGTCTTCTTGTGGCAGGACGACTTCATGCCACCAAAGTTCTGCCGCCAATGAAGTATCACGCCGAAGACACCAGACATGACACCCTAACCAGTCACATAATACTGACACTGGGCCAACCAGTCCTGTTTCCTTCCTCTAACGGCTCAGTGCAGAGAGCCAAGCGAGGCAGCAACAAGTACCACTATTAAGGTCTTTGGTGGGTCACGACCCAGGTTTGATCCAGGGTCCCCTGACTTTGAGGCCGACACTCTAACCATTAGGCTACCAAGGTGGTCTTAAACCAGAATAAAAATTTAAGCCCCCAAAACTTTTGGCCCTGGGGAATCTAGTAAATTTGTTGTCCAAGAATGTGACAGGCCCCATATCTTGTATGACCTAGCAACAAAAAGGCAAGCACCTTATCCACTTAGTGACAGCCTGCTTAACCCACTGATTTTGTATAATGTGCATCAAATTTGAGGGTGATTGGGCCAGTAGGCCAGAGTAACAGAGTCTTAATGTGATTAAATTAGAATACCTTAATGTAATTATATACATCAAAGGTTTGAGAAACTGACACCTAACACATACCACACCTGCAGAATGTACACCACATCCATAACCATGGCAACAATTACTTAACCCATTTCTTATTTAATACTGAATACCATAACTGGAGGATACTCTCAATCTGTTCCAGTTTTCAAGGGATTGTCAAATGACAGTGAGCAAACTTCACGCTGTCACTTCACATTTAGACACCTACATGTGTAATTAGCACTCACCTCACTGCATGGTCAAGGCGTTATAAGATAAAGCAAAGGTTACATGATAAAATGTCACCAACAGCAGGGGAAAGCAAAAATATGATCGCTTATTGTTTTATACATATCATACTAAAGACTTTGTCACTTATGCAAAGTACACAACATAAAGGGCAACCACTGATATTGGGCAAGACACTGATGAACTTTCACACATGTAGACATATGCTCATACTCACCATAATGGTTCTAGACAAGTGGTCTTAATGAACATCAAACTGAACAAACGGCGACATAAATCTTGTCAGTCCCTTATGTCACCACGGCCCCAACAAGCAGCCAGAGCAGGGGACAGGTAGGGAAAAAAAACTAACAACAAATATTAACGTGTGTTGAAACTCACCTTTGCAGTTTTAGAAGTCAGCTAGATGTGTAGATACCTGTAGCACCTGACCATACATGAAGACTTGATCAAATTAAGAGGCAATCTGTAAAACAATGAATATAGGTAAACATGGTTATTCATGTACATGTAGTCAGCTGGTAACATCCAAGCAAACATACATGTACATGTAGTCAGCTGGTAACATCCAAGCAAACATACATGTACATGTAGTTAGCTGTTAACATCCAAGCAAACATACATGTACATGTAGTCAGCTGGTAACATCCAAGCAAACATACATGTACATGTAGTTAGCTGTTAACATCCAAGCAAACATACATGTACATGTAGTCAGCTGGTAACATCCAAGCAAACATACATGTACATGTAGTCAGCTGGTAACATCCAAGCAAACATACATGTACATGTAGTCAGCTGGTAACATCCAAGCAAACATACATGTACATGTAGTCAGCTGGTAACATCCAAGCAAACATACATGTACATGTAGTCAGCTGGTAACATCCAAGCAAACATACATGTACATGTAGTCAGCTGGTAACATCCAAGCAAACATACATGTACATGTAGTTAGCTGGTAACATCCAAGCAAACATACATGTACATGTAGTCAGCTGGTAACATCCAAGCAAACATACATGTACATGTAGTCAGCTGGTAACATCCAAGCAAACATACATGTACATGTAGTCAGCTGGTAACATCCAAGCAAACATACATGTACATGTAGTCAGCTGGTAACATCCAAGCAAACATACATGTACATGTAGTTAGCTGGTAACATCCAAGCAAACATACATGTACATGTAGTTAGCTGGTAACATCCAAGCAAACATACATGTACATGTAGTCAGCTGGTAACATCCAAGCAAACGATGTAGATGGAGACTTGATCAGCCTAATACAGACTGGTAATCTGTGAAAACGGCAGGACTAGAGGCAGGCAGGCATGCAAAATAGTCGGGAAGACACCCTGTTTCCTTGTCTGATAGGTAGTCTTTCATGAATATATATCAGATGACATATTGGCTGTCTGTATATTAAAAATGGGGTATGCAGTTTTAAAAGCACATGCAAATTACCATTGTAACCTATTTATACATGTATGCTCTCCACAGAACAAAACATTTATTTTGCATGCATGAACTTTTCTGAAGCTTCGCTACATTAACTCAACATTCAGTCCTGAGTGCTAGCAAGTGAATACCTGCAGGTCATTATCGCATGGATTTTACACCTGACAGTAATCACTGTCTGATTCTTAATTCACCATGTTGGAACTGATTACTATCTCGCATAGCAAAAAGTCTTATATCAATAAAAGTAAAAAAAATGGTCAGAGCAGGCTGAATGGCTAAGAATATAAATGTGGATTTCAAACCAAGGTCCATACATTTAATTAGTGATAATAAGAAATCAAAAAAAACAAAAAAACAAAAAAAAAAAAAACAAACAACAATAAATAAATTAAAATAGCACATAAAATGCCGTTTTTTGTTATCAGTGCATGAGTTTGTTTTACCTTTACATGCATGCATGTACTATCATCATGTTAAGATGTACACAAGGCCTACCTTTATATTAACTGAAAAGGATTTGCATGGTTAATTTTTACCAACTAAGATATGCAATCAAGTGACATCAAAAAAAAAGAAAAAAAAAAGACTCCAATGAAAAACACAACACTGATCAACAAAATGTTCTAAAAACCATGTGTCTTTCCTCATCAAGATTACATGTCGACATTTTGATTCGTTGCTCTTGTCCAATCAAAGTCAGCCAAAGTAAAAGGCTCTCAGGAACTATGTTTATTGGTTAGACTTCATCATGATACTATTCAGGTCAAATCAGGTGGGTGATGCACATGTTTATTTTCATAAAAAAGAAACATCCAACTTCCTTACACTAAAAAAAAAAAAAAATCATCACTAAACTTAACCAGGCAGAGGACAAAATGTGTGGTGGTTGTCATTTTTGTCAAATCCTCAATATCCAGAGTTCTTGAATGAGACCATAATTGCACTCAGGCAGAATAAAGTGTTCTGTGCGAAAGATATCTGACCATGAACCTGTGATCCCAAGCCAATTAAATATAAAATCAACAAAGTTTATTCAAGTCAAGTCTCTGATAATTATTTACTTATTTTAATATATGGTCATTGTGTGTTTCATAACGCAATCTGGACCACTCAGCCAGCAGTATTAAGGCTTCCTTGATCAGCTTTATTACTACTGGCTGTAGAATAATGTGGACTGAGTGCACAGAAGATATGTGTATGCATGCATGACAATCATCCACAGCCATACAGCTGTACTTGAATATGCATGCATGACAATCATCCACAGCCATACACCTGTACTTGAATATGCATGCATGACAATCATCCACAGCCATACACCTGTACTTGAATATGCATGCATGACAATCATCCACAGCCATACACCTGTACTTGAATATGCATGTACAGATCAACATACTTAAATTCTGTGTAAGACACATATAAAACTATATGAAGAAAAAACATATACATGTACATATATATATATTTCATGTGTTGTTTGAATCTGAATGCAATATGTTTCATTACAGATGCATGTACTTGATGCCCAACAAGGCTGGCTTAACCATCAGCCCTAATACTGGTGATCCTGTTTATCACTCAGCTTAATTCACAGTATCATTTACATACTCTGTGCTACATGTATATACATGTATGCATGGATTGAACTCATAGTGTATAGAACACTATCCACAGGACTATACACACGTATACATCCTCTGTGCATAGTGGTAAGTTAGGACCTTCATTTAGGGTTGGAAATGCTCTCTGCTGAGGTTGTATGCGTAATCTCTGCTAATGTTGTATATGCTCTCTCCCAAGGTTGTATGCTCTCTCCTAAGGTTGTATATGCTCTCTCCTAAGTTTGCATGCTCTCTGCTAAGGTTGTATGTTCTCAGCTAAGGTTGTATATGCTCTCTCCTAAGGTTGTATGCTCTCAGCTGATGTTGTATGCTCTCTGCCAAGGTTGCGTGCTCCCTGCTAAGGTTATATGCTCTGCCAAGGTTGTATGCTCTCTGCTACGGTTGTATATGCTCTCTGCTAAGGTGGTATGCTCTCTGCTAAGGTTGTATGCTCTCTGCTAAGGTTGTATATGCTCTCTGCTAAGGTTGCATGCTCCTAAGTTTGTATGCTCTCTGCTAAGGTTGTATCCTCTCAGCTAAAGTTGTATCCTCTCAGCTAAGGTTTAATGCTCTGCTAAAGTTGCATGCTCCTAAGTTTGTACGCTCTCTCCTAAGGTTGGTAGAATGATTTGAAGTACAAAACATCTGTGTAACAATACCTGTACGATGGCTGGCCCATCATAATAGGTGTACAACTGCACAAAGCAAACGTAAAATGCATGCATACATCTATGTGATATAATTAAAGATGCACATCATGGATGACTTGAAAAGACAAACTAATGAATTACACCATTATGTCTTAGCTGTTTTAACTACATGACATTATGTCACGTACCTGATCATTGAAAATTTGGGTCTAATCATACGACTAGAAATAAAGTCACATTCATCTTTTGAAACATATGTATAACAACTCCAAGGACAACTGTAAATTACATGAGAGTATGGCGACCAATATGTCCCAGTGAATTTATTATGTCAGACCAATCACATCGTTTATTTGTTCAATGTTCTCAGTCACTTGTTTGCTGTTTTGAATTTGTGGCTGAACGCATCAGGTTTTCCTGAACCATTATCTACTGCTCACTGGAATATTACACACTCACAACATGGCTGTTTCAAAGGCTAAAACCTGGAACCAGATGACTCTTTGATATCCTGTTTATTGGAGTTTTTGTGTGAGATAGTCTTTCCCTTTTTTCAATCAACTGGATGGTGGAAAGATGATGCCTGGATTGTTGGATGACATCTTGATGGCAGAAAGATGATATCAGGATTGTTACAGGATGAAATCTGGGTGGCAGAAAGATGATATCAGAACTGTTAAAGGGTGATAGATGGTAGAAAGATATCAGCATTGTTAAAGGATGAAATCTAGACGGCAGAAAGATGATATCAGGACTGTTAAAGGATGACAGATGGCGGAAAAATACCAGCATTGTTAAAGGATGAAATCTAGATAGTAGAAAAATGATATCAGGATTGTTAAAGGATGAAATCTGGATGGCGGAAGGAGGATATCAGGATGATGAAAGGGTGTTATCACGTTGATGGAAAGATGATATCAGGATGTTGGAAGCTGACATTTGGATGTTGCAAGGTTGATATCAGGCTGGTGAAAGAATAGCATCAGGTCAGTGGAGGTTGAAATCTCTATGGTGGAAAGATGGGATCTCAGTGGTGGAAAGATTTATTTATTTATTTTTTTATTATTATTTTTTTATGCCATACTTACTGGAAGCCAAAACGAGATCTTTATGGTATGTGGAAGGATGAAGTTTGGACCAATCTGCAGGTCAGGATCTGGTCAGCCATGTCCACATGGAGCCTTGTCCGTACTGAATATGCTCCATCAAAACACAGCCAATGTACAGTTCAGATATTTTCATATCAAGGGGTTCATCATGTTCGTATGGCTTCTAATTACCAAATTGCATTCCCAGATCTCCTCAATGGGAGCTTCATCAGATAGATTAACACAGCCAAAGAGGGTCATCTGGTATCCACCCAGGGAATCAAAGCTCTCTTGTCACTGGATCAGTCTAATTTGGGAGGATGCCAAGCTCCGGCCTCATGTAAATGTATTATATGCTGAGGTAAACCATATTTATGTTGTGGGTGAACTCTTTCTTGGTTAAAGAGGAATTCTCAACATATACTTGTTAACAAGAAGACAAACAGCGAAAATCAAGAGGAACAAACCTGTGACAATTGGCATTTAAATTTCAGGGCAATTTTTTAACAGCCTTCTTATTCCACACTACTTATCATAAGATCAGACTGAACAAAAAGACAACTAAATTTTCAAAAAATTTTTCAACACCTTAACTTCACTGCAAGTAACAATTGGCAAATGTGTCACTAAGTACAGAGTTTAAGTGCAATGCATTTCCCATGTAAATATATTACAAAATGTCAGAGTTTCATCAACCAGTATTATCACAATAACATTTCAAAATTTAGTGAATTTTAATGAGGCACACTAAACACATCTTTGAATTCAAACACTTACTTAACTGTTACTTATTTACACGTACTAAAGTTACTTTACTTTCACACACACAAGTTATCATATATGGTCCATTTTTTGTGTAAAAATAAATAATAAGGATAAAATATTACAATTGTGTATTAAATTGTCAAATACCAGATTGACATTATGAATCTTAGTATTCCGGCTACCTGCATACATTCCATGCATACAGAGCGCAACACACACAGAGAGTGACCAGCTGAGAGCTGTATCAGTTAGGACTTGTCTGGGGTCTACCTACAGTGTGGTAAAAGCCAGGAGCGCGCTGATCTTGTGAACTATCATAAGTCATCGGTCAGGGAACAGTTATCAAGATTTATCTCCCCACAGATCACACGCCACGCACACGGCAGCGACAAGACACTGCAGTTATCTGTAATATTATATTTCCTTAATATCATATCAGGTTACCATGACAACATGTGTCTTTCTGGTTAATACCCATTGATGTACACTGTAATACAGTTTGGGAAGCAATTCACATATTGTAGAAAAGTCAGGCTTCTTGTGTACATACATGTAGCTACAAACTTACTGGAATCCTTCCGTAAACAATGTTACAAAGCATCAACATCAAGTGAAAGCAGGAGGTTAACTGTATTTTTCTATTTTAATTATAAATGAGAAAATGTTGTGGACATATTGACAGACAAAAATGGATGAACAGAGCAACATACAAGTCCAAAGGCAGACAGATACAAAAACAGAGGGATAGAAACATGGTTGTATAGAGCGATAGGAACATGGTTACCTAGACAGAGATATAGGAACATGGTTACCTAGACAGAGAGATAGGAACATGGTTACTTAGACAGAGAGAGATAGGAACATGGTTGCCTAGACAGAGATATAGGAACATGGTTACCTAGACAGAGAGAGATAGGAACATGGTTGAATAGACAGTAAGATCACTTTGGTTACATAGACAGAGAGATTGACAGCTGATTGGTGCATCACCTCTTTAACAGAGTGCACATATACATATAATTCACATAGCCTTCTTACCTCAGAGAAAATTGACACAGTGTATTAAAACCGTAAACAGTTAATTTGATATTCTAAGACCTTGTATGTATGATGTGTTGTTTGTTGATATTTTTTCAACACACTCATTTGAATATTAAAAAGGCTGAGGATAATAACACACTGATACCGAAACCTAACATTACCTTTCACAATGACAGGAGCAATGAGTATAAATAGACAATGGCTATCAATACTTCTTTCAATAGAACACAACCTGCGTTACCATACAGCTCCCACCAAAACAACTCATTGCACCACCCTTAAAACTAACAGAGAGACTACCAGTACCCAGATTTACATGAGTTAACCAATGGTATATCCCTAGCCTTGTATCAATAAACCCTACCTATATAATAGGGATATATACCACTTTATATGTACATACATATATATATATATACATATATAAACACATATCTATGCATATATGTTAAGTCAGAGAGAATAAAGCTTGACCAAGGTTTAATACCTACACCTGTAGTGCCTGCTGGCTCAGCCTGTGTAGCGATATACCTGGAACTCCTGCATTGCACCCCCAAAAGCTTATGGGCTTAAAGCCTAGGTATTAGCTTTACCTTTACTGTGGATCAGGCCAGCTCATATCATAATGCATTTCAATTCATAACAATTATATACTTACATATGCATGTGTGTGAGAGATTCAGCTGACATATTGGTGACAACTATATATTGCCCTTTGAGCAGGTGAAACTGGGCATGAATACAATTAGACGCTTCTTTCACATCATGAAGTACTAGAGCCAGAAATATGCGGATGAACTTATTTCATTTGGGCAATGTGACTCCCAATGTCAGGACAGAACAAAAGAACATCTCAACCCAATATGATCCAGTTAGAACCTGTTAAAAGTTTCACGGAGTCCAAGTAGCCTAACTGTCAGTTCCACATCTGCACCTTTATTACCTGTTATTAAAATAATCTCCCTCGATATTGCAGTTTTAGTTTTACACCTGTGTGATGCTTATTCGATCCCATCCATGTTCGTGATTAATGAGGTCATGTGTTCAAATCCAGCTAGAGACAATTCGAATGTAGACTGATTTACTGTGAAGTCAGGCATGGTGCTTGGTTATATAGTTTATTTATTTGATCACTGCATAACCCTACACTCCATAGCTTTTCACTTACATGTACGTGAGTATATGACAGTGGCGACTTTTTATGGGTGGAGGAAATGCCCAGTGCCTGCATGGTGTAATAAACCAACCTTTGACAAGTTACAGATCAACTGTCCTCGAAGTGACTCTACATCTACTGTAATTCTTCAACTTTTTCGCATGTTGGCCAGGTTTTTGTTCAAGTATATTCTGAAGGCACTATTCTGTGTTGACGGATAAAATTATACTTTTTGTGTAGCCCTGAATCTGGCCACTCCAAATAATGTAATTTTGTCTCCACGATCAAATTAAAAATTTGCAAAAATTGTACTTAAAGTTGCTATTTCATATGCGAAAAGGTTGAGGTATAAGGGTACATACACCATATTGGTAAGACAAATGCATGGTCTCCCACGAAAGTTAACATACTGCGAAAATGAGTCGTCCGCTTACTGTCAATAAGGCCCACAAGCAGTGAAAGCTAGGAAATCAAATTCCCTGCCTAAGGCTGGTTTTGATCTGGCACCAAGTGTGTCCCAGTCATTAAGAGGCAAATATATTTAACCACTAGACAACCGCTGCTCATACATGTCCTAGTAAACAAATGATATGCTGATGTGAAAATGATGGCTAGTATAACTATTTCATAAGGTAAAAGGGTAAAACATACCTGAGGTTGTCCTCAGGTAATGAGCTTTCTGCAATGGCATTATTTATTTATTTATTTGACTGGTGTTTTACGCCGTACTCAAGAATATTTCACTTATATGACGGAAGCCAGCATTATGGTGGGAGGAAACCCACGACCGTCCGCAAGCAATGGCATTAACTATATTGGATGGTCAATTATATTATATGCTCAACATATGTTACCTGATATATAGACTTTCTGCTCTTCATTCCTTCTTTCTGCTTTGACTGCTGCTTAATTTCCTTCTTTCTTTGACTGTACAGTATGTCAAGGAGTCTTGGTTAAATACATAAACATATTTAATGGGGTAGATTGCCCCAACAAAATAATAAAGTATTGAAGGTTTGATGAAAAGACTGTCCTGCTCTGTTATACATCTCCCATTACAGACCTGGCTTGTTATTCATGCAGCTAGCACTGGACCAGGAATAAACCCCGTACCATACATGCATGCTACCCTCAGTCATCAGTGAGTATAAAGTCCCCCAACCAGGTGTGTTGTTCCAATGATTTGCTCAATAGGTCACTTCACTGGATAGTCCAGCCTATAGCTCAATGGCTCCCATGACCTCTAAAGGCCAAGGTCACAGCACCAAAATAAGGCCAAGGTCACAGTCATTGATCACTGTCACACAACACTGCATCTTTGTGGTTGTATGACCCATTACAGACTCCTTACTACAAGTGGCTTTTCAGCCTTCCAGCTAGATCAACCTAAATTCTCCCCACAAATTTATCTCAAATAGTATCGTTTGAAGTCGATCTAAACTACTGCACCCCACCCACTCCAACCACAAGGAAGATTCCAGATTCACCTGTACAAGATTCCCTGACCTGGGTTCATTTGCTCATCAGGTGTACTATTATACAGCAACGTTACAGCTAAGGGTGAAACGCAGATTTTATTTATTATTTTTATTGCAGTTTTACCCGTACTGAAGAACATTTCATAAATTTAACATAATGAGTTAGCATAACATCCGTACCCTGACCATATATCCTTGGGATAATGAATTAAATATTAAAATTAAAATTAATTAAATTAAATACATTGTTCCTTAAATATACATAAATGCTGACAGGAAAAAGTAAATCCCACTCCTTCTAAACTTGCCCGACATCCGATTGAAGCTTATTATCTAGAAGCTGGTAGAAAGCTTCTGTGTTATAAATGACTCATAAACCTTCCATCGCAATCTTAAAAAAAATTGCTTTCTTGACACTATCAAAAATGCAGTAACCATATATGTGCAACAGCTCACATAATCAGAATTTTGTTTTCACTATACGATCTAACACTTACTTTCTTCACTTAGTGGAATTTCAAACTGCGTACAGGGCTATTTCACTTTTCTGATGGCGGACAGGTTTATAGGTACGTAATTGAGGGAAAACTGGGCAGAGTACTGATAAAACAACCATCTAACAAACCTCCTGACCTACATGTAGCTGCCCATATGAAAACCAACAAATGTGATTTAACTCTGCATGAACATCCAGACCAAATATGCTTTTGCTCATCTCTAAGTCGAGAGACTTAAGGCCATACCCAGGTATACATCTAGCTGCACACATGAAAATGACTAATAAATGCCATTAAACTCGGAACAAGTTGTACATAGTTAAAACTCATGAGGGCAGTGGCCCTTGATGGCTTTCAGCATCAGACAGGTGTTGTTAAGAGCTCAGGTAATGGCAAACTAAAGCCACCACTGGTATGGATCTATGGTAACAACATAAACAGCACATGACAATTTGCTACAAGGGCAATGGTTCAACACTCAGGTCAGAAATAAATCTTATCAAATACATTAAAACCCTATATTTGGATATTTACACAGGTTTATGTTCCACTGTACTGCATAAAACAATTTTATAATGTTTAAATTCCTACTCCAACTGCTCCTTAAACAGAACTGGAATCCTGTTAAGGCTTTAATAACATTAGGTTTGCCCTATCAAATGAGGATTTATACTCTAGTTCAGCTACAATTTAATTGAGATCTTAACCATCTTAAATAAAGTGTAGCTGAACTAAAGGAGGGTTTAAGTTTGTATTTTTTTTTTTGTATATACTTTTGCAGAGCAATGTACTCATAAGATAAATATCGTGTGTTTTAATCAAAATTCACAAACTGTTACAGAGAGATGATTCTCTTCAACCAAACAATACACATTTCCTGCAAACCACTGGAGTCCAGGTCAAAACAACCTGAATAAGACATGGTCCCTTGTAATGCACTGTGACAAACAATTTAAACCTCTTCATAATAAAGCATTCATAATGCATATACAATTTAAATGTATTATCCTCCTTTCTTCCGCAATATTTAAACAACGCTTAAAAACCTTTGAAAACTGCAAAACAACTACACAATTATGAGACTGAAACAGCTGGTAAAAGATCAATCGAGGTAATCAATCAATCTGATTATCTCATTATTGAGTATCAAAGTCAGCAGGGACTAAGATAGATTTAGTGTAGTACAACCACCGGGCTGACATTTACCAAATATCCACAATGCACAGTATATGTATGATCCAGGGATATAATAAAGCTTTATATGCATGAGCGACCGATTGCAATCAATTAAACACAACAGTGAACTGCTGCAAAGAATTGGCGCAATTACTACTTGACTGCAAACTGCCTGATGCCTGAGAGACAGTATGCCTAAGGGCACTCCACAAAAGCTGATATTATGGGCATTCAATTATCAGAGTTATTATGGATGTTGCACAAGAAGATAGGTCATGTTACACCAATGAGTCTTCTTGCTATGAATATATACTGTCCTCAACCCCTAATGTCATCCACAACTAAGGTTATCAATGTGTTTGATTCTGAGAGTTCTATATTGATCTTTGTAAGTCGTTTTGAGGTTTGTTGGGAAAGTAACGTTATATCTTATTAGGAAAATCTATGTTTTTCATAACACCAAAAGTGCCATTTTATAACTTATATTTGCCTATACAAAATACATTATATGGGATATGAACAAACACAAAACGTAATGCTAACTTATACATATATATAGTCAATGCAAACCAAAATATTTACCAGATTTTGTAAACTCTTTTCCTAATTCAACCCCTTAATAGGTAATTTATTCTATGTTGTGTTTTGTGCCGTATTGAAGAGGTTGAAAATACATTGTAAATTGTTTAGGTGTGGTTGTTTGTGTGGGTGGGGGGAGAGAGACTTTTTTCCACATATTGGGAAACCTTTTTTCACCTGAAGTGATGTGGGCAAAAGCTGAGTGCAGTGTTTTTTGTTCAGTCGCCCTTGTAATGACAATTACACTATGGGCAAACCAGTATTAAACTCCGACTTGGAACACTTTCACCATTGCACAAAAAAAAGGTACCCCATTGACACGAAGGCAGAAGAAAAACAATGAACTATAAAATATTTTTCTGTTTGCATTGTCAGGCAATAAAAGCTTTGTCTTGAAGCAAACTGTCCTGCAAACGCCATTTTCCAGAACCAGATTGCTCACAACATCAGAGGCTTCATCCACATATATATATATATATATTATTATTATTATTATTATTACTACACTTTAATGCCTTGGGAAGCATGAGAAAAGCAATATATAACCACCAAAATTTTCAATAAACGTTTTTTATTTTCTCCTAAACCCCCTTGACAGCCCTGTATAATTGAAAAATTGTAAGACTCGCATGTGTACAAAGAGTAAACAGGTTATTAAGCAGAAACCTTTTTTTCAGGCTCAAATAGACTTTCTTGGATCTTATTCTGTATTCCTTTCTTTTTCATGGAAACAAGAGAGTTCACTATGAGAAATACACATATAGCGCTAGCACTATATGTAGTCCTCTTCACGAAGTCCTGCCTGATCAAAGGGGAAATTATCCATTTTCCTGTTCCTATCTCAGATGGCTCAGAGCAAAAATGGCCAGACCAGTTTCTTGGGTGTCTCTACACAAAGTAATGATGTGAGAATGGAGGGCTTGAGCTGAAAGAATGGCTCCAAGGTGTGTTACCCTGGCATACTAACTAACAGGTTATTACTGTGGCACTTAACCCACACATCTGCTGGACATATACGTGGAGGTAACTTATCAGGTATTGATCCTAACCTGTAACACCTCATTTCAAGTGCTCCTCTTGGTATCTGGTCCAGAAAATAACATCACTAGTCATGCCAAAGGAATATCTTTTAAAGTCTAAATTCACTGTAACGCTGACAGCTAGGGGATCATGCTGACTATCACATACATGTAGCTCGATCTGTAGGCTATACCTGGAAATATATTCCTCTTGTCCTATCTCTGAAGCTAATAAAGCTACAGTACACATTGGGGTCCTAAAGCTACAGTACACATTGGGGTCCTAAAGCTACAGTACACATTGGGGTCCTAAAGCTACAGTACACATTGGGATTGGAATATACTCTACATCCATCTGTACATGAACCAGTATAATGAAGTCTGCTTCAGTATACTGTGACAACCCACAATTTGGTTCACTGTGCCTGGACAGTTTCCTGATGGAATTTTATATTGGCTGGTATTTTATATATTAATCTTATATTCAAGAATACTGTACATGATCTTAATTTTTACCCCAAAAAGAGCATTTTTGGAGGCAAACAAATCTCATATAAAAGATGTTACTTTTGGTGCTGAAACTTACACTTCTCCAATAGGATATCATGCTATCTTCCTAACAAACCTCAGAACACCTTTCTAAGATCAACAGAACTCAAGTAAAATAGCAATCAGGTAAAATATGCAACTTTGTCATAAGCGAAGTTTGAGATCATTTAGAGTATTTCACAAATATATGCGCAGTTGCATAGGTTTATGACTGGTTAATACAGATGCTTGGTTAAGTGCAAAACAAATGTACAAGACACACACACAAAAGTTTTCCTTTGTACTTATGGTGAATATTGAGAAACACACACGCACATTCATCACGCAAACAGAAGTCTAAAATCTATAAAATGCTGTACAAATAAAGAAAAGACAGATAAAAGGATGAAAAACAGGATGAAGACAATGTTGTTCTAAGATAAATCAGATCACGACAAGGTTGTAATGTGAGCAAGTATGGTAACTAATGACCTAGAATATTACCATGGCAAAGCTGCACAGTTTGCCTGATTCGGGAAGTTCATTGGACCTTAGTAAGATATCTGTTTGGAAGGTAGGATGATACCCCCCTTGAAACATATATCTTTCAGCAACAAAAGTAATATTTCATGACATCTGACAGCCTCTCAAAATTCACCTATAAAATTATAGGTCCATCACCATAAATATTACTAGACCACATTGAAATCCTACCTATAGTAAAGAACAATACAAAACACATACCATTTTTCATGCTATAGAAATCACACACACACTGAATCCTGAACACAGGGAAATAACAAAAGAGCATCAAACCTGGGACTAATATCATAACAGCAATCACTTGTATTTGTCCTAGATCAATGAGACCACTTACTCTGAGTATATTTGACAAACATCTGTGTGTGACCTTAACATATGTCAGACTGTTGTGAAAGTTAACATCAACTCAAGAACTTTCCACTTACACAATGGCTAAAGTGATCTCTACACGTATAAGATGAATCCATCCAACTTAGAATGGTGACTGTGACATATATCCAAATGTTTGTGATATTACTGTCACACACAGCTATGTACACACAGAATAATGACTGGACCAAGTATATTCATAGTACATACAAACACGGAATCATACAGAACTGAGAAGCATCCAGGAAGAATACTGACTGTGACATATATTTTATCCAAGTTGACTGACCGCTTGATTGTGACCAGTAATCCTGATCGTGATAAGCATCCAAGTAGAATACTGAACTGGAAAAACATTTTATCTAAATTGATTCACTACTTGATCGTGCTCAGCAATTACCTATGTAGAATATCAATATTTGGCAAGCATAATTATGTCGAATGTTGAATGTCAGCAAGCAGGAACTATACCCATATAAGATGAAGAAAATGCTGTGAGCAGTAACAACCCACCTAAAATTCCGAATGCAACAGGCATTCACATATCCATGACAAATATGATTGCCACTTAAGCACTCATTTTCACTCACCAGTGAAGATAAACAAAATGTGTCCTAGCTGTGATGCAGCCTTCCATGTTCACTTCAGCAAAAGCAGCCAGCCATCACCTTTTGTGCCATATTGTCGATGACAAACACCGAGCCAGGTGGTGGGGGCAGCTCTAGGGAGGGATAAACACAGACACTGACCGCTGACTCCAGGTGCATGTGGACATGTATTCATGTGCTAAAAGGTTACAATTCACCTGCCCATCAGCGACCTTGCCATCTGACAAACCACCTGACTCTCCTTATAGAAGAGGTCGAAAGAAGCTACAGAATCATTAATCAGCCAGGAGCTGTAACGGCATGCATGGCCACAAGGTCAGCTGGCTGTGCGGTACATGTGGCATTAGTGGATGGAACTAAACGCGTACAACTTATCTATCACTGGACGGACAGTGGACAACAGCACAAAGGTGGAGCCTCATCAGCTAGTGGCTTCTTACAGCTCTATATGCAGCTCTGCTTCATTAACAAATACCGCGGTCGTTAAAGGAAAGGCCAATGTAATTACCACTGGGCACAAGGTGACAGATAGATCTGCATGGGCTCCATTGCCATAACTGCACGACGTTCTGTCTCACCACAGCAAGGACAGGCTTAACATGGCCATGCATTACACTCCACAGTTTTTAAGGGACTTCTGAACGGCGCCATCAATCAATTTATTACAGTTCAGGATGAACATACACACAACCAGAGCAAAGCAATGGTAATAGACCAAAAATTTTGATAAAAAATGTACATTTTCAAAGGCAAATTATCTGTTCATTTGATTAATGTTTTATGCTGTACTCAACAATATAACACTTACACATTATGGTGGGAGAAAACCTGGCAGAGCCCAAAGGGGAAGCTACGACCTTCTGTAGGTTGCTAGGAGACCCAAAGGCAAATAATGGTATAGTAAGTATTATTTTTAGTGTTGAACATTTTCCTGGAAAGCCAGCATCCTACATGCAAATGTACACTTGCAAATATCCAAACTCAAAGCTTTTGCTTAAATTATAAGAACAACAGAATTGGGTGAATTTTATCATCATGAAGACAACTTTAGGGCAAATGTAACATACAAGGAAAAAGATGCTTCAACCTGTCATCAATTACAGCTTTTTTGTTGTTTTTTTTTTTAATTTTTGTTGGAGTTTAACATCGTTTCAATTTTGCCATTTTAGTTACATTACTATGTCTCTGTTGTGCAATCTGGTCCCACTGCTACAATCATGCATCTATTCATGGAGTTGTCTCTCTGGAAGATCATATGCAAAACAAACCTCCAACATATCATGAAACAAAGATCATATGCGAAACAAACCAACATATCACGGAACAATTTCTCAGCGGACACTTTGCCAACCAATATATGATGTGAATGAACTTCAGTCAAGTGCTAAGGCAAGTGCTACACCAAGGAATGACCAATACTACCATTGGTATTGGATTTGAACCTTGGTCTCTGAGAACTCAAACTACTTCTAACACTAACTGCAGTCAAATGTGCAGCATGTCTATTTTTTACCAAGTTTCTGGACTGCTACATAGGCATTGCAACACACTGTGATACCTCTGTATCAATTCTTTTAACTTTGTGTGAAAGCAAGATAAATTGCTTGATCTTGGATAAATCATATACACTAAAGATTCTAATTTCCTCTACATGAAAACTTTATTCAAGTGTCAAAAAGGTATACTAAAACTTGCTATGTCCCTTCCACTCAGGCCTAAAAGTGCCAACACAAATAAGTACCAGGGTAGGGTCTTGAAATGTCTGAACTGCACGGCTGTTGAAATGGTTTGCTTTTTTTTTTACCTTGGAGCTCAAGGTAACCCTGCAAGGCACACTTAATCTTCATGAGCCGAGGTCTAGATCTGTACACTACATGCAGCCACCATGGGGACATGTTATGCTTATGCGGACATCTGCCACACATAAACCTGCATGCCAGCACACACAGTAAATTATCTGGCCATCATGTCATTGTTTGCAGAAACTAAATATGAAACCATTTTATGAGGGTACGGGTCATGCATTTTCCCTAATAAACTGGTTCTGTAACCCTGTTTTCTTTTGTTTTATTACAAGGTCATTAACTGGCAACGGCCTAATAAACTCATTATTTCATCATGATATATGTCTGATTAAAAATATTATTAAGTATTAATAGCTTTGGGTCATTTTATTATACCCAATCCTGCAGATAAATCAGATTTTTATACATGCATGTGTGTGTAAAACCCACCATGCATGCAGTCTAATATAAGATCTAATATTCTTACCAAAGCCTTTAGAACATGGTCTTATTATTACACAGATATGTGCATGTATTTCATTCTTGGCATACTGCTGACAAGCCAAACAAGAGCTGACACCATAGATGCCATTTCACAGTTGTATAAAATGAGAATGTCCATTATACTATAGAGACAGCTGAGCTTGGGCTGATTGCATCAGTAAATAAAACCACGATATTAATCCTCCTGTCACTCAGCTGTACACTGTGGGAGTTGCCGTGTGCGTAGGGTGTCATGGGAACACCGAGTGGAGAATCTGATAGAATCATAACATAAGTGATGATATTTCCAACTAGCTCACACACCATCAATGCTCAACGCTAGTTTTTTTTTTCTGAACCTTTACGTCAGTCTCTTTTGAAATAGACGTGACCATGGGGCGTTTCAAACTGCTCATAGACGAACAGTTGTGAATAACGCGTGAGAATGTATAATTTTAATGACAAATTAAAGCCATGGGCTTTTTACATCCACCTTTCATTGCATGAAGATACAAAGCTTTTAAATAACATTGGTGCATCTTACATACACGTATTCTTACTAATGTGACTTCAAGCCTTGGGGGTAACAATATCCAGACATTATCCCTTGGGGGTAACAATATCCAGACATTATCCCTTGGGGGTAACAATATCCAGACATTATCCCTTGGGGGTAACAATATCCAGACATTATCCCTTGGGGGTTACAATATCCAGACATTATCCCTTGGGGGTAACAATATCCAGACATTATCCCTTGGGGGTTACAATATCCAGACATTATCCCTTGGGGGTTACAATATCCAGACATTATCCCTTGGGGGTAACAATATCCAGACATTATCCCTTGGGGATAACAATATCCAGACATTATCCCTTGGGGGTAACAATATCCAGACATTATCCCTTGGGGATTACAATATCCAGACATTATCCCTTGGAGGTTACAATATCCAGACATTATCCCTTGGGGGTAACAATATCCAGACATTATCCCTTGGGGGTAACAATATCAGCAATTAACTTCATAAGGGTAAAGCTCATCTTCCTCTGGATTTTTTGTTTTTCAATAAACAGAAGTGGATAATGGTATAGTTTGTTTGCCCACAATTATGGAATTCCCTCAAGATTTTTCTGGAAAATAGCAATACATACAGGCAAATAATCAGGATTGACAATTTACATGTAAATGTACAGAGCCTTTGAATAATTACAAGCATATTATACCTTCAAAAACACATACATTTTATTATGCATGCCAGGCTGTATAAGGACCAGTAATCAGCCATTAGATTACAAGCAGTTTGCCCGTGGTGTACTTCTTGAATAATCCTGAAGGAGTTCAATACTGTCTCATTTAATACTGTATTTGCCCCAAAAATTTTTGCCCAAAAGGGCATTTGTACATGGAGGCAAATAAAGGTGATAAAATAGTACTTCTGTTGACAAACCAGACATTTCTGCAGTAAGGTATTATCCTACCATTCAAGCATGAAGACACAGCAGAACGCTACACAGATCAGATAAAATTAGGGACACACATATAACCCTGGATGGAATTTGGGGTTAATGAAACTGTAGTGGGATAACTGAGACCAGGGCACAATGAGCTCAGCATTTTAATTTCCAGAAATGTAAGGATTGATTATTTCTATTATATCTATTATGTACTCCATAAGTATGAGAAGTAAACATGTTTGTAACTCAGCATTCATTAACATAAACTGTGTCTCTGTGACTCTTCTACTGAAACTTCTCGCATAAACCCAGCTGCCATATTAACACTGCTTTACAGACATACAGCCTACGACCCAGGGTTATTAAGTGCACCTGTATAAAGCATCATTCCAAGAAACACTCTATATAACTGCCACAAAGATTTCAGATGGTAGCTAGTGCATAGAAACCTTTTCCAACTATCTGTTTATTTGACTGGTGTTTTACGCCGTACTCAAAAATATTTCAACGGCGGCCAGCATTATGGTGGGAGGGAACCTTGCTAAAGCCACGACTATCCGCAGACCTTTCCCAACTAAAGCAATTCGCTCCTTACTTATCTACATGCTGTCCACTGCTCATTCCTGTCTTTGCAATGAAGTCTGTGGGCAAATCGGTAACTTTTAATAATTATAATAGAAATATCTTTATTTACCGAAGGCAGCTTGTCAGTTTTACAATATGAAACTCTTCTTCAGTAAGGCCTTCACAGAGAAAACAATATATAGGAAACATGTACTTTGGAGTTCAACAAAAAAAACATACATCAATATATATAAGAGAAGATAAAGCATCATGTAGTTCGAAAGTTGAAGTTACATACATTCATACATACAAAAACCAACAAAACAACCAAGCTAGGCATTACTTGCAAGAGAACCGTAGTCAATTCAGGTTGCACCTGAGGTGGGTGAGTGAATGAGTGAATGCATAGGGTTTAACGTCGTGCTCGACAATTTTTCAGTCATATGACGACGAGACCCGAGTTGAGGGTTGCACATCAAAAGGTATACAGCCAGTAACGACTGACACTTTTTACCTGGGGGTTCCCTGAACGTTCACTGATAAACGCATACTCTTACAATGTCTATGTGTACATGACTAAAAAAGGCCGCCATGTAATGTGTATATTAGAGCCTTACTATTGTATTACGGCTCTCTCCACCCAAAAGTCCCTAGCTCTGGTCAATCTACAGAAAATGCACACCTAGCTGTTAAAACCTGCAGGAGGCAGACTTCAGACAACAGATCATTGATTTCCCAGAAAAGCCTTTCAGGACACAGACAATAAGCTACTGATGGCTTGGAAATTGGTGCATGCGTATATAGTGATAGGTTCCTTGTCACTAATACGCAGGCTAAACATGATAAGCTAGGGTGAATCTCCACCCACACAATCCAATACTGGATACATTGTTTCACTACAACATCCAGGGGAGCCAGGGTGGCTTACATTATAGAGGGAGACATTTCTATAAGGCCTGGCTCATTACAATTAAAATGCACACAAACAAGAAGGATGCAGCTTCTTTGTAACAATCACCCTTTAACAAGTATAGCAGTTTATTAATTCATGTGCTCTTTTAATGCCTCATGCAGTGGACTTTTACCTATTCGATTCTTGTTTAATATTGCCAACTCAAATTTTTTTTACTTCTGTCTAATACAAGTGCCCTGAGCAATTAAAGCACCATTATTTGCCACAGGCACACACAAAACTTTCTCAAACTTTCTCTTTTAAACCACATACAAACCAGCCAAAGCCAAAGTACAAATGAAATGGCACAAGAGGGCACCAAATGTGACACCCAAACCAACTGCTGTACAACCAAAATGGCACACAAAACACCAGATATGACACCCCAACTAACTGCTGCACAACCAAACATGCACAAGATGACACCAGATGTGACATCTCAGCTTGAACTGCAGTACAACTCAAAAGGCTCACAAAAGATACAAGGTTTGACCCCCTAAGCAACTACAGTGCAATTGAAATGGGTTACATAAGACACCAGACATGCCACCCCAACCAATTTTAGCACAACAGGAATGGCACCCAAAACACACAAGATGTGACACCCCAAACAGCAGATACCAAAAGTGACAGGAGACTTCACATGCGACACCCCAACTAACTGGAGTAAATGGCCAGCAGTAAAACTAGAAGCAGCGAGATCGTCACAAAGGTTGTCTGTTTTTAGCCTGATGATCTGGCCTTGGAGTGATGCAAGATGTTCCACTAACAAAGCAACAGTACTTCAACCACTTCCCACTTCAACACAGTACAGCATTTGCACATAAAGTAATAACTATATGGGAGCTTGGATATATATGACTATATGGAAGCTTGTGAGAATTGGAGAAATTATTAAAGAACCATTAATTTTTGAGCTCGTGCATGTGATGCTACTTTGTAAGGTGGCGGGGGGGGGGGGGGGGGGAGAGAGAGAGATTTTGCTTATTATATTTCGATTATATAGCCTTTAATTTGGATATCAAAAACTAATTATCTGACTAACAGCCTGCTTAATATTTTTTTGGGTCCAAATTTCTAATTTATATGAAAAGAACGCTGCAATAATCGAACAACATGATCAAGGTTTGTCTCTACACATGGTACTCTCAAAAACTAAAAGAAATAAACCTGTTTGTGTTGTGGTGCTTAATTTTTTTGTACTTGTTTATTTTATTCATTTCTTTGGGGGGGGGGGGGGTAATTTTTTAAAAATCTGTTGGTTCCGAAATATTAGTTATTTTCCAGCCAAAATATCAATATGTCTTGTTGAGGAAGGCGTGCTCATTTTCTCTTCCTCTGTCAAGTTAACAGACGAGCTACAGTGTTTGGAAGCAAAATTCTATGGCCAATAACGCAGACTTGTCCATTCGTCAGTAAAACATATCCACAGCTGAATAATTCATTCACATCCGATCATCAAAATTTCATACAGCCAATCTATTTTCGTGACAATTAAAGCCCAGAAAAACTAATTCGTTTTCAATAAAAGGGGCCTTTGTGTCCGTCGCTCATTATGGTATTGCAAACAATATCCTGCCCAGAGCTATAACCTTGCCTGTACAATGGTGTTACCAATTACAGTTGAAACTGACTAGGGGCCTGTATCAACTGTCCCAGCTCCCCCCCACCCTCCCAATAGACAGAATTATCTCCCTCGCTCAGCTCCGCTGTTAATAAATTATAATCCAGCCAGCAGTCTGCCACTAGTTCTCCATTCATCACAAGCTCCCAAAGATATTCCATCTCTCGCATTAAGACAGAACCAATATCCGAACACGCCATTACTGGAAATTGCCGGGTGCATGTGTATCGGCCTTGTAATAAAATCCAAGGTGTGATATGAAATGCATTTAAGCCAATGATAGCCCATAGGGGTGGAAGGGAGTGTGGGGGGAAGAGGGTAAATGTTGAACTTCCATATTTTGATAATGTGAAAGTCCTTGTGGTTTAAAAACAAATATGGACCAAAAAAAAAATACAACAAAAAACAAACAAACCAAAAAAATTCATTCATTCAGGTATTTATGTTTGTTCATGTTTATGTTTCATGTTTATTCAAGATTAAAAAACTGTTCCTTGGCTTAATTAATAGTCTCATCTTCATTGGTTGTTAACCAACTCAAGCTGGAACAGTGCAACTAACAGAAAAATATATCGCTAAAAGCATAATCACATTTACAGCAAAATCCAACAGAAAATGGAATACCATCGTGATTTATTCACTATTAACAATATTATTTATTTTCACTTGTGGTAGTCCACTAGAAGTTTTTCAAATTAACATAAGAATACAGTCAGGAACAGAATATAATGCAACAGCAGAAAAAGCCAGCATTAAGGCATCCTACATGTACGTGTTAATATGACCTAGGAGCCTCTCACCAATGCAGTCGCTGTGAGTTCAGTCAAGATCATGCTGGTTTCCTCTATGGTTGTATGAGGGAAGGTTTGCCAGCAACCTGCTGATGGTTGTGGGTTTCCCCTCCCGCTTTGCTCAGTTTCCATCCACCATAAAGCTGGCCACTGTCATATAAGTGAAATACTCTTGAATATGGTGTAAAACACTAATCAAATAAATACCCTACACATGTTTTTTAAATACAATGCAATAAACAAACAAATCCATTTATAGTACGGTATGCAAATTAACTTTTAAATATTGAAATTTTAATGGCTATTGCACTATTGCAGTACCACAGTGTCAGAGATTGTGGAATTGTTGGAAAACACAGACACTATTAAACAGAAGAATAAACTTTTACATAGTTCCTGGTGGTCAGTATATCTACTTATCTTTAATCTGTTTTACCCCGACTCAAGAATATTTCCCTTATATGGTCAGTATATATACATATCAATCTTACATGCATAGTCAAAGGTAGCGGAAATTGCTACATCAGCCAGCTACAAGTGTACTGTTGGTGAGCTGGAGGCATGTCATTGAGAACCTGTACTACATACTAGAGCTGCATGCATGAACAATTCATCACGTCAAATGCACATTCATCAGCATTTTATTTCATCATTTATCACATCAGTTGTCTCATTTACTACATTAACAGCATGGGTGTAAATTCTGATGGAATTCATTTTCCCATGTTTATAATCATGAATTAACACCATAATTCAGATCTAGAGCTGTACTAATTTCCTTTTCCTACATTACGGTTTCCACAGTGGATGTTTTTGGGTTGGGAGATGAATCTGTAGCTCCAAGGCATCAAATCATTAGACAATTAACATCGCCGGGCACCCCCGAGGCGGACTAAAGCCAGCCCTCTTAACAAAGCAGCCTTCTGCAAATGACAGCTAAACATCATGTCGTTCAAATACCCCAGTCAATTTTTAATGTAGGTTAAAAAGAAAGTCTACGCAGGTGACGTCAGAAGAAGATAGGGACGAATGAGAGGGCCGTAAAACAAAGCCTTAAAATAGCTTCCATGGAAACCACTAACTCGCTTCAACAGGAGGTTTTGTTTTACCCCAGGGCCAAAATAACTCTTAAGCAGCCCTAGAGACAAAATCAGATTTTGGCCGGGTGCAGCACAATTTCTGTCAGAGCATCAGGATGCTTTCATCCCACAACTCTGTCTACTGGATGGCTTGCAAATGGTCACCCTGATTGGGTTACCTGCTGATATTTTGTCACCTTGCCTGCCCGGACAAGAACTTGTCCTACAGGAATGGATAGGGTGCTCAATTCACTGACACAGATTGACAGACATGCCCCCCCCCCCCCCCCTCAACCCTCCCCTACAGCCATACATCTAGCGATAGGCAATTACAGGTAAATATAGAACGTAAATTGATCCAGTCTAGAGGTGGCATGGAAAAGACTTTAAGGGACATGTTCAAGGATGAGGGAGATAGGCTGCCATCAGCCAAGAACATTCTCCTGTATGAAAAAAAAAAAAAAAAAAAAAAAAAAAAGGAGAAAATCAGAAAATCGGTCAAAAGTATAGCATTTCTCTTCATTGTACAGACAGAGTGAAAAAGCTGATCATATACCAATGTGAAATAGCAGCCTGGGGTAAAACAAGCTGGTCTGGCTTGTACAGAATGGATGAGCTGTGTTTACAATAACAATCATCCCCAAATACAGGTGTACATATATATACATAAAACATTGCCTGAGTCAGTCAGAAACACACAGTGGCTAGGACATCAGTGTACAGCTGAAGTGCACGTTTGGAAAATTTTTGTCTCAGTTACCATTAATTTAAAGTCCAAACCATGATAATCAATTTAACTTAAATGATTATATGTCCTGTTGCTTTCAATAAACTGAATAGATGTATACATGTACCAGTGATGTCAAATCAAGCAAACCATAATAACGAAACAAGAGAATTGAAAGCTGCTTTAAAATGGTTCAAAAGAATCAAGTTTACAAAGTGAGAACAATTCAAGAGACATAAATAATTTATCCATGCAACATACAAATGACGTTACAGTCTATAAGCTTGTGTAAAGATTTCTCAAACAGAATCTAAAACAGATCTTTAGAAACCAATTTTTAGCTTCAATAGATACACGTATGAAAGAATCCACACAAGTGACACCTTGCCTGCGGCTGTAGTATTCCCAACATCTCCAGTGGGAAGACTGAATGTAACGACCCAGCTTTCCACAGAAGCCTACCCCCAATAATCCTCTGGCTGTTACAGCTATAAACAGCATCTCAGAGTTGAATGTACGAGGCATGACTGACAGCTAGAATACAACAGCTATGATGGTCCACATTCAGTTAGTTTGTTGAGGATACACAATCACAAAATTAATCCTGCTACCACATCAATCCTGCATCTTAACCTGGAACAAATGTATCTTTTTTCACTGGCAATTAAATTGATGATAGAAAAAAAAAATTAGTCAGAAGCATGGGAATAAATGTGAGACACGCCATCTTGCTTGACTATATAAGTTTTCAGATATATACAAACTTTTAATACCACATGTTTACCTACCGCAAGTCTTCCCTGGCAAAAGCTACCATTTTGAATCTTGTACCAGCAAGGAAACGGTGCCAGGCATTTACCAAAACACTCCCTGACTAAAATGTAACTACATGTAAATGTATAACACTGGGCCCACTTTCACAAAACTTCGTAGATTAATTTTCCTAACTCTTCTCGTAAATGACGTTGCCTTATTGCACTATAACCTAGACAACGTCTTTTATGAAAAAAGTTACAAGAAATATGAGTTACAAAGTTTTGTGAAAGTGGCCTCTGACCCAAAGAAACAAACCATGATTGACTTAATAATATTCTTCTCCACAAGAGACATATAATTACAGGTATTGTTACAAGCATAAATTCTCAGATTAGATGCGATAGCCCACATAAAGTGAATGTCCTCTTTTGCACTCAACCTCCAAATTAAGTGAACGGCACATGTTAAAGAGACTGACCATATTTCATCCAAACAAAATGAATATAGCTGTTTTTAACACCTACAACAAATTCAATGAATATGTCCTGTACACGATCTCGTCAGTGAAAATGTTTAATAGATGCTGGTAATTTAAAGTATAAAATTTGCTTATTAAAGAATATCCAGCTTTATTCAGTTTAAGTTACACGTCATAAAATCACATTCAATCAAATGTTTCAGGCATGAGGATTTCATGGAAAGGATCCGTTTCTGTGTCAGTTACCAGGTTAAAAATTCACAGAATCGTCTGTTTCCCACAATAAAATTTAAGGCTTGGCTACTCACTTAGTACTGCTTAGTAAACAATGTTAATTAGTCAATTGTCCTCAGTTAATTGTCCTAAGACTTAAGTTGTCAGCCTTCAAATTGTGGTTAAGGGATCACTAGACGCTTGAATTTTGTTGACACCAGTGCATGGTAGAGAGCCTGCGACACTATCGGCCATAATAGACAGGAAGTAACACAGCCGATGAATTACACCTGGGACATAAAGCCAATTAAGACCCCTGACCAAGGAAATTAAGATTCATATGAAATTCGGATTCTGATATTTGTTTGATTGCAAGGCTGCTGTGAAAGTTGTATTTACACATGCTGCATTGTAATCTTCGGGTAGCTAAGATAACTCAAACTGACAAAGTTTTTACCCAGTTTTCTCCCTCCTTTTCTCCATAGTTTGCAGTCATATAACTTAATCTTTCAGTGACAGTTCATACATTTTAAACAAAAAGGTTGAGGGATTATGATAATCTTTACTTTACAAAGTAAATTAAAATCAGACCTGCAAGAAACACCAACCACCAAAATTTTTTTTTTTTGATGAAATGCCATTAATACTAAAATTATGACAGGTAAATCGGTTCCCATAGTTGAAACTGTTGGCAACCGAAAAAACATTTCACACTGTTTCCCAGGTCAAAAGTACATGGAATCGAAAAACTGTTTCCAAGCAATACTGAAATCCTCATGCCTGACGTCTGCAGATAAAACCTGTTCAACAGAATTAGTGTTTAAAGTCAGGTGTCAAGTTTGCCTTAATGCTGTGATGTCAAAACAACTGATACATTTCAGAATCTCTTTGAAACTCTCGTCAACTTTTGATAAATGATTTGTTGGGATTTCATAATCCTCTACACCCACAACCTCCAAAAAAAACATGAAAGGAACAAACTGCACATCTTCTTCATTGGAAATATTTTTTTTTTACCTAGCATCACATGAGATCTTTCGTTTTGTTTTTTTTAAACTAGCACCATATGAAGTTCTAGGGAAAAAAAAAAGTAAAAAAAAACAACACAACATTATTTTCAGAGGATGGCTTTCATATGCAGTGTTACACAAATTTTGGGGTGTTGTTTTTTTCCCCCCCCCCAACGTACTGGTACTCAGAGAATGGCTCTTGGATGAAGATGATCTTACAACCTTTAATAAACACTGACAGCTGGAGTTCGCACTTGTCACATTCACCATGATCTGGAATTCATCAAGTTATTATCATGTGCAAGACACATCATGCCAGCCAGACTGCATGGTGCTGTGCATATAGTGATATGGCAAAAGCACATGGCTAGGCAGATAATAAGCTTTCAACATTGGTTATCAAATCAAACATGAAGGGAACTTGTTTCATCCCACACTGTATCGTCACTATTAGGGCTTTCGTGAACTGTTACGTTTTAGTTTTAGTAACATGCTGCGTCAAACTAGTAAGCGTCCAATTTGGAGTGTCTAACATCCTTTCAGGCTAAGAGTGTGATAAGAAGCACCTCATTGTGATGAACCGAGAAAGGAACATCCCAATATGGCATCTAACTGAACATTAATCTGTAGGCTGCATCCTTTGATTAAAGGCGTAATTCCCGAGTGAATCTATCCAATATGTTTACAGTTTAATTTCCAATAATGCACAGCATTCATTACACATGCATGACTCAGTTGTGCCATGTATTATTCCTGGGACGAACAGCACGGCATTGAATCCATTTCACGTAAATTCAACATTGGCTCGTGCTAATTTATCATATGTGCCTAGCTACATGTATGCATATATAGCTACCCCTGCTGACAGAGAAGCATTCTAAATCTTACCTTTTAAGCCTATATATATAATATACTGTAACCACTGTTAAATATGTGCATGTCAATACCCGGACGAACCTCTATAATACATGTAATGTTCTGTTACATATGTGCATGTCAATACCTGGACGGACCCCTATAATACATGTAATGTTCTGTTACATATGTACATGTCAATACCCGGACGGACCCCTACAATACATGTAATGTTCTGTTACATATGTGCACGTCAATACCCGGACGGACCCCTACAATACATGTAATGTTCTGTTACATATGTGCATGTCAATACCCAGACGGACCCCTACAATACATGTAATGTTCTGTTACATATGTGCATGTCAATACCCAGATGGACCCCTACAATACATGTAATGTTCTGTTACATATGTGCATGTCAATACCCAGACGGACCCCTACAATACATGTAATGTTCTGTTACATATGTGCACGTCAATACCCGGACGGACCCCTACAATACATGTAATGTTCTGTTACATATGAGCATGTCAATACCCGGACGGACCCCTACAATACATGTAATGTTCTGTTACATATGTGCATGTCAATACCCGGACGGACCCCTATAATACATGTAATGAAACGTTGTATATTGTACACAGGCCTGAGTTACATTACAGTATTACCTATAGTAGACCATGATCGTGTAGGCAGAGTTATAATACAACACGAACATCAATACATTGTGCAAGGCAAAAAGATGTTATAACAAACATTACCATTGTTTAACATCATTAAATAGGCTAGATAAAACTGGGTTAATGAGTAAATGATTGATTTAAAGTTAATGGCTGACTGATGTTTGGTATATTGAAACACAGCACACACGTAAATGGGTACATCTGGTGGAAATGATCTTGGAATTTTATCAACAAGACTAACTGGGTATCAGGAAATGAAAACATCACATTTGAATTCAAGATATATTAAAACCCTACATCACAAAACAGGATAGCTTAATTACCATTACACAGGTGATAGTCATAAACATGCAGTGTATGTCTACACTTAAACACATGTTTGTCTTGTAGCTTTTGCGAGTCAAATGCGTACAAACACTGAGAGCCTTTAAAAGTGATTAGCAGGGGACGAGTTGATCGGCTACCTGTCAACAGTTAGCTTCCCCTGCCTATTAGCTGCTGTTTAACGCTAGTATTTATCCCGTTGGCAAATCGATAGAACATAGTACAAGTTCACTTTGTAAACTTGATGTGTTTATGCTTATCCTGACAGCTGATCTATCATGCTCAAACCTGCTGACAAAAGACTCCATAATTTCCATAAGGAAAGGGGGAGAACCATGCATATACAAGTCATGCTCACAGCGGAGGTGGGGAAACAGGAAATGGGGAAAAGGATTGTCAATGTAAAGAATTATGTCTTGCTATTGAATTTACTAATATAACAAAATCTTAATTATAAGAATGAACTCGAGGTATCAATGCAGACATGTAAAAGGCTTTGCAAACTTTCGACACGCTTGCCAGGATATCTGTCAAGTCGTCAAGTGAGTTAAAAGCCTGTGACACCTTCACTTCATCAATACCATTGAACAAACGTATCACTATGAGTCTAAAGCATTATACTCTTAATTGTTTCCAAAATACAAAATATGATGACTGATCCCTGTACAAAGAGAAGTGTAAATTTGATCAACCAACAGATTTAAACCACTGACTTACCGAGCTGTACAGTTGCAGCCAAAAAGAAAGAAAAACTTAACCCCATAGTATTATTTACCATGTAAATCAACTGTACATATTTAAATGAGCCCCAAAAGTGAAACAGATTTCTCGGGGTTTTTTTTCCAAACTCTCAGTTTAATATAGTTACACAATTATTCCCTGCCATCTGATATTATTGTCCAAAACTATGTGCCTTTCCTGCGGCACTTTGTGGTTTAAGAACGAATAAATAAAAAAATGAATGAACGGCTTTTCACAAGTAATTACAAGAATAGAATTCTCAGAGAAAAACAGATACCATTATTAAAAAAAAATGTCTGGGAATATAACACCGCCACCACAAAAATCGGCCGTTGGCACCTGGAGAGCTTTAATTGATACAGATACAATACACATGCACATGTAACTGTATAAAGGTTGGACAGCGCACTGTTAGACGTTCAAACACTCTATTATTTAACCAGCACTAAGAGAGATAGAAGGGGAAGGAAAAAACCTAATGTCTACGCCATGAGCATTATGCTCTGAGGTGACAAGCTGGCTGGAAATCAAGATCTGGTAGACATGAATGGGTATTGGTAAAAGCTGGCTTTCCGAGGCCAGTAATGATATCCACAGATACGTCTGAAGACCCAAGGCAATGGTAAAGGCAAACATGGCACCTCAGCAGATCACAAGCAAATGGTATTTACGGCTAACACACACATTCCTGGGCTCTCTCCTGGATGCAGTTATAGCCATCTTAATACACATATAATCTGCCCATATCTGACCGCTACAGTTGTGCTGAGGAATCAATCCATACCAGCTAGCAACGTGCTATTGACACTGATAACAATCAATGCATACACTTGCTCATTCATACAGCCTGAAACTGCCTTGGGAAAAACCGTATTAACGCAACACGAACAAGAAATGTACACCAGTATACACTCGCTTTATCCCTGAACACCTACATTTACCATGCACTGTAAATAAAACCATCAACAGGCAACTCCATCTGTACATAAAAACAACAATTCCCCTCCCCTCCATCCTTTTTCACCTACTTCCAAGCATGTCTCATTCATCTTTTTCATTTCTTCTTTATCTATCTGTTTCTTCTTCCTGCTTCACTTATTTACTTACATACAGCTGTCAGTGAGCCAATTACATAAACCAGCTGTACTACACACACTGATGTATAAATGTGCAGGTTTTGTTACCAGGCAACAACGAATCACAAACAAATTCCTGAGACAGTCTTCATTTTGGTCTTAGTACCTATACACACTGTTCTGTAATGCAGATTGACATTGAAAAGATACCTGATCATTTCAGGGCCAATATTTGTCTACTACACCTATGTATCCATGGCATTTAAGAATGATCATTTACGAAAAGGCACTTTTCAAACTGTAATCAAAATTCAGGTAAAATTATTTATGAATCTGTATAAACCTTATAATCCAGATCTAACCCAATATATGTATTAAAAGTATACAAAGTTGGACAGAGGGCCTCATGTCATTCACAAAACTAAGACTCTTTCAAATATTTAACTGCCCAAAACACAAACAGACTCAAATTATAATGCAATGACAATATTATAAACACACCAGTATTCACTTATGTGATTGATGCCAAACTCAAGGATATAATTAACTGAGGTAAACCACTACTCTGTGCCAGTTACCCGAGAAAAGCCCTAACTTTAAACATACCTGTAGGTCGTCACAGGTACATTTGTGAATATAATAATGATTAACATTAATTCCATACAATTTCCACCATAATACATACATACAGGCACACCTCCATGTATACACATATTAACATTCTAGTTTAAGTTCCCACCCATGCAACTGTTAAACACAAATCAAATATATAAATGAATATATGTAAATCCAGCTGATTTCCTTCCACCACAATGCTGGCCGTGGTTGTAGAAGTGAAATATAAGTGAAGTATACATATAAATTCCTAGTGATTTTTCATGAAATGAAGTAAAAGTGCATATTAATCCTATCTGTTGATATACTTACTGATCAGCATGAAATGAGTATTGATTGACTCATATGTGTTTGTAATATTTGTACATATAAATGTGTGTAAGATTGTGTAACAGAACTATCTAAAGCTATACTGATTATTACCAACTATTATCAGTCATTACCACTAATGTAATATCACAAAATAGTTGTGCAGGAAACTGATAACCAACACACTGATTAATTTACATGATTGGTGTTTCACGGCATACTCAAGGATATTTCACTTCTATGACCACAGCAAGCACTATGGTGGCAGGAAACCGGGCAGAGCCCTGGGGGAGCCAATGAACATCCGCTGGTTGCTGGCAGACCTATCCACATACTACCAAAGACGAAGCCAACATGAGCTGGACTTGAACTCACAGCGATGAAGTCAAGATGACATACATGCATGTGTATAAATTTGCAGGTATGTTACAAAGATAGGGTGCAGATGGCAGGATTTACCTTCAACAGGTGGGGGGCATGCCAATAGAACAGCATAAAACACAGGAGCAAGTGAATATTAACCCTTCACTCAGCAAACTTCCCACTGAGGCAGATGTAAGCCTGAGCCACTCAAGAATCTGACTAACCAGCTTAGCCACCTTGATAACCGCAAATTTGCACCTGTCTCTTCTAGGCAGGCAGCTGGTAAGACAGAGGATGAGACTACCCAGTCAGCATGTGGCTGCATCATGCATGAGTAGAAATCAACAACAACATGTGACTGGTCAATAAGACCCAGTTCCCTTTTAGACCCACATGTCTCCCTTGATATTGACTGGTCCTTCAATCATGTGAAGGAAAATATGATCAAACTGTATATGGCTATATAGCACAGGCTAACAATGTGACGGGACGGGGATTGTGCTGTATGACCAGTACGTGGCTATGGCACAGGCTAAAAATGTGACAGAATGGGGATGTTGCTATGGCGCAGGCTAACAATGTGACAAGAAGGGAATTGTGCTGTGTGATCAGCATGTGGCTATGACACAGGATAACATTGTGACAGAACGAGGATTGTGCTGTATGACCAGCACATGGCTATGGCAAACGGCTAAAAATGTGACAGGATGGGGATGTTGCTATGGCGCAGGCTAACAATGTGACAGGAAGGGAATTGTGCTGTGTGATCAGCATGTGGCTATGACACAGGGTAACAGTGTGACAGCATGAGCATTGTGCTGAGTGATCAGCATGTGGTTATGGCACAGGCTAACAATGTGACAGGATGGGGATTATGCTGTATGACCAGTATGTGGCTATGACACAGGCTAGGAGTGTCACAGGATGGGGATTGTGCTGTATGACCAGCATGTGGTTATGACACGCTAACAATGTGACAGAACGAGGATTGTGCTGTATGACCAGCATGTGGCTATGACACAGGCTAGAAATGTGACAGAATGGGGATGTGGCTATGACACAGGCTAACAATGTGACAGGATGGGGATTGTGCTGTATGATCAACATGTGGTTACCAAATGGGCTAGAAATGTGACAAGATAGGGATTATGCTGTATGACCAGTATGTGGCTATGACACAGGCTAGGAGTGTCACAGGATGGGGATTGTGCTATATGACCAGCACGTGGCTATGACACAGGCTAACAATGTGACAGGACAGGGATTATGCTGTATGACCAGCACGTGGCTATGACACAGGCTAGGAGTGTCACAGGACGGGGATTGTGCTGTATGACCAGTATGTGGCTATGACACAGGCTAGGAGTGTCACAGGATGAGGATTGTGCTGTATGACCAGCATGTGGCTATGACACAGGCTAACAATGTGACAGGACAGGGATTATGCTGTATGACCAGCACGTGGCTATGACACAGGCTAGGAGTGTCACAGGATGGGGATTGTGCTGTATGACCAGCATGTGGTTATGACACGCTAACAATGTGACAGAACGAGGATTGTGCTGTATGACCAGCATGTGGCTATGACACAGGCTAGAAATGTGACAGAATGGGGATGTGGCTATGACACAGGCTAACAATGTGACAGGATGGGGATTGTGCTGTATGATCAACATGTGGTTACCAAATGGGCTAGAAATGTGACAAGATAGGGATTATGCTGTATGACCAGTATGTGGCTATGACACAGGCTAGGAGTGTCACAGGATGGGGATTGTGCTATATGACCAGCACGTGGCTATGACACAGGCTAACAATGTGACAGGACAGGGATTATGCTGTATGACCAGCACGTGGCTATGACACAGGCTAGGAGTGTCACAGGACGGGGATTGTGCTGTATGACCAGTATGTGGCTATGACACAGGCTAGGAGTGTCACAGGATGAGGATTGTGCTGTATGACCAGCATGTGGCTATGACACAGGCTAACAATGTGACAGGACAGGGATTATGCTGTATGACCAGCACGTGGCTATGACACAGGCTAGGAGTGTCACAGGATGGGGATTGTGCTGTATGACCAGCATGTGGCTTTGACACAGGCTAGGAGTGTCACAGGATGGGGATTGTGCTGTATGACCAGCATGTGGCTATGACACAGGCTAACAATGTGACAGGAATGGGATTGTGCTGTATGATCAACATGTGGCTATGACACAGGCTAACAATGTGACAGGGCAGGGACTGTGCTGTATGACCAGCAAGTGGCCATGACACAGGCTAACAATGTGACAGGATAGGGATGTGGCTATGATACAGGCTAACAATGTGATAGGACGGGGATTGTGCTGTATGACTAGCATGTGGCTATCACACAGGCTAACATTGTGACAGGACAGGGATTGTGCTGTATGACCAGCACGTGGCTATCACAGGCTAGGAGTGTGACAGGACGGGGATTGTGCTGTATGACCAGCATGTGGCTATGACACAGGCTAGGAGTGTGACAGGATGGGGATTGTGTTGTATTACCAGTATGTGGCTGTGACACAGGCTAGGAATGTGACAGGACTGAAATTGTGCTGTATGACCAGCATGTGGCTATGACACAGGCTAACAATGTGACAGGATGGGGATTCTGTTGTATGACCAGCAAGTGGCTATGACACAGGCTAACAATATGACAGGGTGGGGATTGTGCTGTATGAGAAGCATGTGGTATTGGCACAGGCCAACAAAGTGACAGGGCAGCAAGTATGACCAGCAAGTGGCTTTCACAGGCTAGGAGTGTGACAGGACAGGGATTGTGCTGTATGGACCAGTATGTGGCTGTGACACAGGCTAGGAATGTGACAGGACTGAAATTGTGCTGTATGACCAGCATGTGGCTATGACACAGGCTAGGAGTGTCACAGGATGGGGATTGTGCTGTATGACCAGCATGTGGCTATGACACAGGCTAACAATGACAGGGACTGGAATTGTGCTGTATGACCAGCATGTGGCTATGATACACAATAACTATGTGACAGGATGGGGAGTGAGTGGAAATTACACTGTGTGGCATATAGGGTGAGAGAATGGTGATTACACTGTGTGACACATATGTGTAGGCTGCAGCTGTGTAGCACAGATTGCCTATGTGAAAGAGTGGGGATTACACTGTGTGGCACATAGGGTGAGAGGCTGGATATTACACTGTGTGACACGTGTAGACTGCGGCACATAGGGTGAGAGGGTGGGGATTACACTGTGTGGCACATAGGGTGAGAGGGTGGGGATTACACTGTGTGGCACATGTGTACGCTGCACGCTGCATAGTAGAGGTTGCCTATGTGAAAGAGTGGGGATTACACTGTGTGGCACATAGGGTGAGAGGGTGGGGATTACACTGTGTGGCACATAGGGTGAGAGAATGGGGATTACACTGTGTGACTAATATGTAGATGGGGTTGTGCTGTGCACTGACTGTCTGTGTTACATGCTGAACACACATCCTTGGGTGACAGCCGACCATGGCCAAAGCAGATGGTCAGAAAAAAATACCCATGTATATTAACATAAGCACTAACCCCCCCTACAGATACACACTTACACACAACCACCCTGATATGCAGCTATATACATGTATCCATAGCCTACCTGCTAGAAACACAATGTTTCAGCTATACACAATACCAGGAGCATCTTCAGGTATGACTCGGGTAAGACACACACATGTAAGCACATAAGCCTGAACTATACTCAGTACCCAGGCACACACAGTAGCTGAAAGTCGAGAAAGCTGTCCTATTGTGCTCCAATAAAGCCTAGGTTACAAGGCTCTTCCACAGATCCAATAACTCCCCCCACCCAGTCAGTCAGCCTGTACAAATCAGTATCCTGATCTGATGTGGAGATACACCTATACCCTAAACCAAGGAATGAGACAGAGGGATGGAAGGAGAAACAGAGAGAGAAAGAAAGAAACAGGGCTGTGGAAAGCCAGCCAGAGCAGTTTAAGAGCTAAGACCATGCCAGCATGGTACAGATACTGTGATCATTCTGTTGTATATAGACTCACCCTGTGTTTATAGCTGTGGCTGGCCAGCGGGGTATAGCCTCAGAGCTGGGCCAACTCTACCTGCCACCCGGCTATACACACACACGCACATCCACAGGCTGGCAGAGCTAGTTAGATCCCCAGATTAGGTAACCCGTTCAGGATCAAACACTGACCGCTGTCAAACGAAGCTCCGCATCGCTGCCATGCTGCCCATTCCCTGGTTCTTATTGTTGCTAGGTATAATACTTGCGTGCGTTGTGACTCCTGCGATAATGAGCTACCCATGAATATGTAGACTGATCACATGACATTCCTTCTCGACCAGCTATGATGGCTGACAGAGGGCAGCACTGTGTGACAGTTCATTGGATATGTACATAGAAAATGGATCAGTCTGTGGAATTCCTGTACACACAGTTAAACCAGGACAAAGCTTTCATTGTTATATAGCTGGGCTTTCTTTCCTTTTTTTTTTTTATTCTCTCATCAAAACTGTATTTTTGGATTGGCTGTCAGTTTAATGCGTACTCTTATAAATTCTAATCCACCCAGCCCACAAGTCAGATCATTGGAGCGAAACATATTATTCTGACAAGGATACATGCTTAGTCTGCAAATTTTCATTAGCACCTGCGAGTGTTCAACCACAGCACTTGATCAGCTTGATCCTGTCCCCCTTCCCCCTCCTCACCAGGTGCAAAAGCAACCATGATCTGCTAGAGTGGGGGAGTAAGGTAACCACTGACCAGTTTACCTCAGTAATCATTTCAGCTGCTTAAATACAATTCTCTCATCAATAATGCACCACTTATAGACAGGTTAACTGTGTAATTTATAACAATGGTCACTAAATCTCCTCCAAACGAAACAAAAGGCAAAATAATGTTTGCTTGTGCGGTTTGGTGAGGTGTGGATGTACGCTCGGATCTGATTTACAAATTAAACATACCTGTATTATAAGTCATAGGACCCACCTTTTACTGTAGTATTCTAATTTATTCCACAGTAAACGAAGCACTGTGGGATGCTGCCGTAAAGGGTGACAAGTCAATGCATTCATCACCTATCCACAGGTTAACTGTATTATTTACCACAACGCCAATCATCACTAAATCATTGCTGGATCATGGCAAAATAATGTTTGCTCATAAAGCAATTTGGTGAACTATGGATGCCCATTTGTGTCAAATTCATATGAGTTACACTTACTGGATGACATCATGTGACATAGTGTTTAGGTCAGCACTCCACCGACACCCACATAATAACTAATCTCATAACTAATTGCACATGTAACTGTTTAACAATTTAATCGTTACTAATCACATAAATTTTAATTCATTCAGTTTTTGCATGTGTGTGTGTGTGTGTGTATTTACTTCTTTATTTGATTGGTGTTTTACGCACTCAAGAATATTTCACTTATACGATGACGGCCAACATCATGGTGGGAGGAAACCAGGTAGAACGTAGGGCCGGAGTGAGTGAGTGAGTGCTTGGGGTTTAACATCGTACTCAACAATTTTTCAGTCATATGACAAGGAAGGAATCCTTAGGATGCATGTACGTGTAATGTGCCTCCTTGTTGCAGGACGGATTTCCACCACTCTTTTATTTAGTGCTGCTTCGCTGAGACGACTTACCAAAGGCAAGTAAGTAAGGCCGCAGAGAAAGCCAGCATGCGCTGGACTTGAACTCAAAGCGACCGCATTGGTGAGAGGAACCTGGGTCATAGCGCTGCGTGCGTGTGTGTGTATGTCTATATATATATATATATATATATATATATATGTAATGATGCAGCTGGAATACAACAACTTGAGAATTTGGGAAGGTTTCCCTTGTTTCTTCTTATGCCTATTTTCCACACCAGAACAGTCAACTTCTTTCTTTTATATACATATATATAGAATAAAAAAACCCAAAACAAATGCACCTTCTGAACTTTCTACATTTCTGTATTCCAAATGCAGTTTTTGAATGCCTTGTCTTTGTATTCGGACTGCAGTGTGGTTGTGTGTGTATATATACATATATATATATATACACATGTATATATTAGGTGGGCATAAAAAAATGGGCAGTACTTTGAAGCTGCATTGCTCCATTATCCTTTGTTCAAACCCCTTCAAACTTTAGACATTCAATTTTCAAGGTCATAACTTGAGTAGCCTGTACACAGGGTTAAAGCGAAAACATAACCTCAAAAACGCTCGTTCCTGTGACCCACCTTGCATCATATGTCAAGTGTCATGAGTAGAGCGCACGCTGCACCTGTGTGACATGCGTCAATCAAGTGTTGTCTGGAAAAATTGCCTGGCTCTAGTGTCAGAGAAACCATTTCGCCAGATAAGCACAAGTTCCGTTGAATGGTTTTCTCGGCAGCGGACAAGGAATTGATCACCTAACAAGGTAGAACATCATTTTGAAATGTCCAGAACATGCATTTAGACTCTATTTTGATTTTGGTCCCATGAACAGAAATCTTAAAGCATGAAATTGAAATTTGGTTTGTATACTTAAGACATAATGGCTTTTGAGTGCGTAAATTTTTAGAAGCTGACGTAAGAGGGTTTTGGCAATTGAATGTCAAAGTACGGCCCATTTTTTTATGCCCACCCTAAAAATAAAACAACCCATGGTCCTGAAAGTAATTAACCTTTCTTCTGTGATTTTGACCCAAGATGAAATTGATGTATTAAAATTAGGACTTGACTTCACTCCAACGCCACCAGCTAACATTGAAGATCTACAGAAAGATATACGTGAGTTTACCAGACAACTAAGAATGAGTGAATTGATGCATGGCCATATTCACGATAACATGAGTGACGAATCTCTGGCTAAAAACCCATCTACTTTGAGGCCATGCACCAGTGATGACGGTAACCTGGAAACATTTTTAGATAATTTGCAAAAGATTCCCCTCAAATCTACATCAAATGCCAGGTCAAATTTATCATCTGCACAGAAGTCAGCTCTGGATAATCTTGGATCATATCCTAATATTATTATAAAAGAAGCAGACAAAGGTAAAGCTGTTCCTTGTTATAGACAAGTCACATTATAAAGCAAAACTTATGGAAAAGCTTGTGGACAGAGATATTTATATGGAAGTAGGTAGCAACCCAGATAGTGAAATAGTCAGTGACCTTCGGAATTGATATGTAAACATGAACAAGACCTTACTAAAAACGCGAGAATCTAACCAAATCTGAATCAGCAATTTCTATGGTCTTCCTAGAGTACATAAATCAAAACAGATTACAATCGCTATTGAAGACCAGAAATCAGAGTTCATTACATTGCACTGTCCTTCTGATTTGAAATTCAGACCAATTATAGCTGGCCCTTGCTCTCCTACACAAAGGCTTAGCCATACAGTTGACCTTTTACTTAGGCCATTTATTGCTCATGTAAACAATAACGTCAGAGATGATATCAACTTCCTAAATAAGTTACCGCAGGATGTAGACCAAGATGTTGAAATGGCCACTTTTGATGTGATCAGTTTATATAGCAACATTCAGCACGAACTACGAATAGAAGCAATACAATATTGGTTAAATCAACATCCCGAATCACTGGACAAACGCTTCAAAAACAAATTTCAAACAGATTGTATAAAGTTTATCTTAAACAAGGACTCCTTCTGTTTTAACGATTGTCGTTATGTACAAATTCTTGGGACAGCAATGGGAACAAAGATGGCCCCGGTTTATGCAACATTAGTAATAGGCTATTTAGAAAAATCTCTTTACAAAAAAATAGAAACCATGTTTGGACATGATTTTGCAACAGAATTTAAAAGCCATTAGAAAAGATATCTGGATAATTGTTTTATTTTCTGGCCAAAGGCAGCCGGGACGATTGATCTTCTCTTTGACAGCCTCAATAACCTTCATCCCCAAATATCCTTCACAATGGAAGTAAATTCTAAGTCAATACCCTTTTTAGACATACTTGTCTTGAAGGAGGGGACTTCTATATCAACTGATATTTATCAAAAACCCACAGACAAAAAACTCTATCTTCATTTTAGTTCAAATCATGCGTGTCATACTCGGGAAAATATCCCATATTCCCTTGCCAGGAGAATCTGTAAAATAGTAAACCAAAAATGAAAACAAAATCAGAGATTTATAGAACTTACATCATGTCTATGCAATAGGGGTTATCTGGACGGATTAAATGACAAAGGAATTAGGACCGCTCAGAGTCATTCATTGACTAAACTGAGGGAGCCCTCACAGAAAAAACCTGACAAGATGGTAATTCCATTTGTTTCAACACATAACCCCAATAATAACAACATCTTCCCGATCACTGAGAAAACCTTACCAATTCTAAAAAACAGTGACAGGATGAAAGATATTCTAGCCCAATCTAATGTCATTAAACAGGCTCCAAGCCTCAAGAAAATGTTAACTCGCACTCACTTTTCAGAAAAATCCATGACTCCATCGGTTTCTAAATGCAATAAACCTACATGTGGAACATACATACACATGTTAGAAGGATCAAGCTTTCAATCTGAGAGAGAAAATTTTTTGTTTAATGTAAAATTTGACATGTGCTGCACTGTAAAAAATGCTGTATATGCACTTGTTTGCATAGGGTGTGGCAAACATTATATTGGCCAGACCTCAGATCTCCGCTTCAGATTGACAACATATCAACAACGAAGAATATTGTCATCTTCCAGTCAGTAAGCGTATACACTCATGCACACTGTCATTGACACTTTCGTTTAAAGTCTTTCCATAAATCAATGGTAGTCATCAGATCTAATATCGTGTCTCATAACATGATGATGTACCACATGTTTGTATAATTTATGTTGATTAATTTTGTCAAACCAGTTCATTTTCATCACTCACTGTATATATCATACATTGTATATGTACAAATATGATGTCACAGATTATCCACAGGGTCTTCCGTTCGATCCTAATAAAGACGCATCGTCACTAGTCGCCCTTCTGATAGACACTCTTAGATACTGATTTTTCTATTGTTCGCTACTTAACAGCTTTATACATGTATGACCTTGTTCCCAGCAACAATTTATCCATGTATTATGCCATGTAACTAACCCACTGCCTGTTTTGACATTTACGTAACATGTTCCTTAGTTACTGGTAACACATATCCTGTATAAAGACCTCTGTGGACATTCATATTCATATTCCTTGAAAATAACATGAAGTTTGACACTGCAGTTGGAATATAACAGAATGTAGAAAGTTGAGAAGGCATTTTATTTTTTTTTTTTCCCTATGTCAATTCTCCTCACAGGGGATCTTTCTCTATTTCTTCAAATATATATCTATGCCTTCCACCAATATAAATAATAATGCATACTGAATAGGATTCAGAATTTGCAACAAATCAATAAATTTCATATTCATAATACCAAGTTATTACTTAAATACGACACACCTGTCTCATTCTATGATATGCATTCTATGAAATTTCACCTACAACAGGCCACCATTGTAAAACATTCTCCAGGCAGGGCAGAAAACTGAGTCAAGACGTTCTTGACTATTCTGAAGAGGTTAGGAGGAGGTCTGGAGTGACATCAAGAACAATACCCTGTAATTTGTGACACTGCACAACCAATAGGCCCTGTCAGAGTACTCAATCTGCATTCTGCACATTCAGGGCCTCAGTAGCAGCCTAATAATAAAGTTAACAAACCATTCATTATAACAGCATGCTTTAAATTCTCAAACATGCTAGCTATATATATATATATATATATATATATGCTGTGGTACACAGTGGAATTGCAAGTACAACATTCTCACTGGACTATAAATAAATGCCTTGAACAAAGTAGATGGTATATATGTATGCTGTGATATAGAATACATGATTCTCAATGTACTATAATTTAAGTACTGTCAACAAACTAGATTATCTATATGCTGTGATATATCCACTGGAACTGTAAGTACACGATTCTCACTGAGACTATAAGTGGCATGAAGAAGGTACACTGACCATGAATAGGCTGTCATATATGCAATGGAATTTTAAGTAAAAGGTTCTTTTTGCACTACGACTAGTGCCTTGAACAAGCTACCTTGATCATATACTGCTGTCATATATTCTTTTTACACTATGACTAATGCCTTTAACAAGCTACTTTGATCATATATTGCTGTCATATATTCTTTTTGCACAATGACTAGTGCCTTTAACAAGCTACTTTGACCATATATTCTTTTTGCACTATGACTAGTGCCTTTAACAAGCTACTTTGACCATATTTTGACTGTCATATATTCTTTTTGCACTATGACTAATGCCTTTAACAAGCTACTTTGCTAGAAGTGTAAAGATACAATGGTGCATCACCAATATTAATTTCTTTAAACTGGAATATGCGTAGCGTTTACATCGGAGGCTTTGTATCGCAATACCTTACACAAGGGAGACAACTGTAGCAAAACCATTCAGTCTTGACACAAGTCACTCCCCTTTGCTGGCTGACACAAGTCCTTTTTCCATTTAATTTTGTTTCTTTCTGCTTAAAATTTTCTCCCAATGAATTTAAACTTGATATATATAATGTGTTAGTGACAATGTCCTTCATGCAGCAAAAAAAAAAAAAATCAAAGCCACACTTTAAACTATACTGGTGATGTATACATGTTAGTATGTTTCCATAATGTTCCAAAAGGGTATCATTCTAAACTTTGTAACTTTGCTTTGTTTTGATCTCATAAAATTAGAGGTCACATAATTGATGATTCTGACTAGATACAATTAACCATGACATAACTGTAACATCACTGTGCAGGCTGATATGTACTGATAGCATATCAACAGATTTCAGGCAATGCTCAAGCATACAGACAGTGCATGGAAATTAAAGCATAGCAGACAAACAAGCGGATGGACAGACAGACAGCCCAAATTTTATATCCCTTAATTTTGCTGAAATGTTTTTGCTGGGATAAAAAAAGAAAAGAACTTACCTTTATACCACATATATGTGAAGCAATACTACTAAGTTCGACCAAGCCAAATTCTCTTCAGCAAATTTCTGTAAAAGAAAAACGATCATGGGTTACACACTATGATAATACTGTCTATTTTTACCACAATGACAGCGTAACTTGCCAAACATGTACATAATTATAGTTAATCTATAACAAGCTGTCACAGTGACACAAAAAAATGTAGCTACCACAAGTATGAATAACACATTGTTCACCTAACGAGGGGCAAAAGTAACAGTGGAGTATTGTATAAAATATTTTCGCAGACAAGTCCATAAACCTTTAAATTATTTATTACAATTATGTTTCAACTGTTTAACATTTTTTTTTCTTTTTTGGTGTTGCTTTTTGTTGTTTATTAAATTTAAATATATATACACTCAATTGTTTAATAGTTTTGAACTCCTCTACACTATATTCAACTGGTGTTTTATAATAATGTAGATCAATTTATATATTCAGTACTTATTTCACTGATGTTAAACCTTCACCATTAGAAACTTTTCACTTTTCACAAGAGCAATAATGTTTATGAAGAAAAGAACCGCTGCATGCTTGCAAGCTTAGAAAACTTCACACCTGAAAGCTGCAGTAAATTTCTGCAAGTTATAGATTTCCCTACTCATTATAGTTTCTTTGAATTAAGTCTTCAAACATGAAAACACCCAGGGGCCTCCGTGGCTCAGTTGGTTAGCGTGCTAGCGCAGCGTAATGACCCAGGAGCCTCTCACCAATGCAGTCGCTGTGAGTTCAAGTCCAGCTCATGCTGGCTTCCTCTCCGGACGTACATGGGAAGGCCTGCCAGCAACCTGCGGATGATTGTGGGTTTCCCCCGGGCTCTGCTCGGTTTCCATCCACCATAATGCTGGCCGCCGTCATATAAGTGAAATATTCTTGAGTACGGCGTAAAACACCAATCAAATAAATAAATAAATGAAAACACCCATGATTTAGTGATTACCGCAGTTTAACAGGGAAGAGATTTTTATGGATGTACAACCTGTACTTTTTTTAAGACCACGATTTGATGATAATAATTAAAGAGCTTGTCAAGTATAGTTCATTTAGCTGTACATTTATACTAGAGTCAATTTTTTCAAAGGATGGACATTCTATTTGACTTTTAAAGTTTAACTGTTATCAAGTCACACATTTTGCTTGACTTATTCAAACAACTTATACTGCAGCTTTGATAAGGCTTTTGTGAAGTTTGATAAATTTCCTATTAGAAAAAAGTTAAGTATTGGCATCAAAAATATCCTTTTCAGGCCTTTAATTAATGTGCATTTCAAAGCGGATTTACATGTGCAGGTTAAATACAGTACATCGGACTATTTGTACTTAATAAGCCTGTCATCCATAATAAATCTTCTTATTTTTAGGGGGCCTCCGTGGCTCAGTCGGTAAGCGCCCTAGCGCAGCGTAATGACCCAGAAGCCTCTCACCAATGCGGTCGCTGTGAGTTCAAGTCCAGCTCATGCTGGCTTCCTCTCCGGCCGTACATGGGAAGGTCTGCCAGCAACCTGTGGATGATCGTGGGTTTCCCCCGGGCTGTGCCCGGTTTCCACCCACCATAATGCTGGCCGCCGTCGTATAAGTGAAATATTCTTGATTACGGCGTAAATCACCAATCAAATAAATAAATCAAATAAATCTTATTTTTAGAACAGGTATTAGTAGTGCTGAAAGTGCAGTTTTTGGAAAAGTAAAGATATGAATATGTTGCTCATTGTATGGACTAACCATGTGAGAAAAAAAGGAACTATTCCTGCTACAGTTACATGGATATAGCCTAAAAAGAGTAGACCAGGTGTCCCAAACACTATATGAATCAGGGTAGGCATGAAAAGCTCATGAAGTCCAAACATGTGAACATATACCTCATACAAATGGATAAAATATCAGACCAAGTGAAGGTAAAAACACTGAACCGTCACCATGTAAAGGGAGCCTACCCATGGTTTCCGTTTCTATTCCTAGCATATAGGCCAATCATGCGTAACTACACAATCACGTACGGTCCAAATTATATCTATGTATGCATGCTTGAGGTTTTACATTGTACTTAACAATTTTTCAGTCATATGACGACGAGGAGTCATTAGGTCTATGTAGGGGACTACATATATTGTGTCTCCATATGGCAAGGTGAGGCCATGCCACGAAAGTGCTGCCGTTGTCACTGAGGTATCATGCCAAAGACACCAGATATGACACCAGACCCGGTCACATTATACTGACACCAACCAGTACTGCTTCACAGTCATCAGTTTTCATCATATATCAACATTATATAAATGGTCATGCACCTTTGGAAATATGACTGTCATGAAGACAGCCATCTCTTCTTTATTCTGCAACTTCTTGTAAGTTTATTACATTATTTTTGATTGTGATGTTATTTCATGACACTGTAGTGAGAAGTTTGATGGTTATTACTTCCAAGGTAGCTTGAATTTGTTTAATAGTTAATATCGTTCATCATCTGTTAACCTGTGTTAAGTTGTCGGTGTTGTACTTTATGAGAAGTGATGAATATTTTTCAAAAATTTGTTAATTTTGGAGATATTGTTGACTGCTACATTTAAAAAGCTAAGTGGAAGGTTTAAGGTTATCAAATAACCCACTCGCTCAACAACAGGGGAGCTGTAAGGACTAGGGTTATATTCACGTTTTGATTTCTGCGTGCATTATGACGCAGCTGACAACTGCCGTAATATTATATATTTTTTTTTTTTTTTGATTGGTGTTTTACGCCGTACTCAAGAATATTTCACTTATACGACGGCGGCCAGCATTATGGTGGGTGGAAACCGGGCACAGCCCAGGGGAAACCCACGACCATCCGCAGGTTGCTGGCAGACCTTCCCACTTACGGCTGTAATATAAGAGCCTCTTTGTAACACATTTTTGGAGGTAAATTCGAGGCATTAGGCATCTGTTGCCTTAAAATAAACTTTGAAAACGGGGGAGCAGTTATATGGGAAATATTTGGAAGGATAGCAGAGTTAAAAATCTCACTAGGATTTAGCTATTGCTGTCAGAGCCACGTTCCTGTCATACAGGACGACAACATATGGGTGCGTGTGCCTGAGGATAGACCAATTAGATGGGAATTATTTTAGTGTCAGCCAATCAAATTTCTCTCTGTTCGGTTCGGAAGGTACAAAAGAGGCTGACAGCATTCATTCTGGTGGATGGTTGCCCGAAGCGTTGGTAAAGAGCAAGCCGATCCAAAACTCTGACAACCAACGGGAGGTAAAACTCCATAAGACCCAGCAAGCCTAGCAGTCTCAGAACTGAGAATCCCTCGCTCACTGGAAACAGATGACCATTCAGCTTGGCGTTTCATTAAACTAGTCCTGGGGAGCATCCAGTTTTTAGGGAACATTTCTGAGAGTATTCAGTTTTCCTTTGGAGAATTATACCACTGTGACTGGCTTGTAGTAAGCCTGCGGACTCAAATCATTCTGATAGTGAAGACAATTGGTGTTTTGCTAAACTAGTCCTGGGGCTGATCCAGTGTTCAGACAATACCTCCACTCTGAATTCACAACTGGATTATGGTTAGCCTGAGGATTCTCAAAGCTAGTGTTAGGGATCATTCAGTTTCTGAGGAATGGTTAGGGGTTAGTTTCTTCACAGTAACTTCATTGTAAATTTAATGCTGGACTGGGGCTAGCGTTCTGGACGGGCATTTGTTGTTAGGCTAGATTCAGTGTACAAGTGACAATCATCAGTTTAGGACTGCATTCTGAGCACGGGCTATGAGCACTTCATATGGGATTTGAGGCTACCAACTAAAACACAATAGGGTTTACAGAACTGGACTTTTGCTCATAACTCATACACTGAAAGAGTTGCGAGCTTTTAATTTATCATTTTAACCAGGGATTCATAGTAATGTATATATGTTGAACTAGGGTGTTGAGTTTCAAGTTTCCAGTTGAAATTATGTATGGACCTTGCTTCTTAATAGTTTGAATACCCAGAGGATATAACCCACATACAGCGGTGTCTCGAGCTAACGAAAGATCATGAGTAATCGATGAGTGCAATCATACCGCTCGGATTACAAAAATCAACAAGATCATAGCAGGATTCAGAGAGTCATTCAGTTCTATGACATGTGGTTTCTAGTAGTTTACTACAGCAGGATTTGATTGCTCCTGGTTTCCCATATACAAGTAATGGCAAACAGGCAACAATATATACATGTATATATAAGAGAATATATATATATATCTATATACGTAATATAATCTCGCATACCTATATAATTAATAGGCATAAAAAACAGTTACAATGCTCATTTATTCATTGCTTTGTGAGAGAAATAATATCACATACAAATCGATAAAAACCAAATCACATACAAATTAAACCAATGTGACCAAAATACTTCTTGAGGATGCAAATGCACCAAAAAAACGGTGTTGAGGAAAATTAGCAGCCATTAGACCATTCTACATATTTATATCCAATTACAGCTTTGCCACTTGTAAAGTGGTATTTAATTGACATTTTCTTTCGGGCAACTAACAACTATCCCAAAACAAAAAGCATATCATAAAACTGGCTGGAGCTAGAAGTGAACGCACGTCCCCTCTGGTCAAGTGTTGCGAGGACTTCAAACGGTATTCTCATTCATTTACTAACACTGCCAGCTAAAGCAGCAGACTAGCTTGAATCAAGGACTTGATTTATGAGGTATTTTGTACCTGGTTTTAGTGATAGATCTGAACATCCTATAAGTACATACACCGTACCCATTCATCTGTGTCATACTTAAATTTTATAGTTATACAAGGATTTCTTATCTTTCCAAATAATACATATCAGCTGGGAAATCGTCAAACTGGGAAAATGTCAACCTGTTATTATAACCAAGAATACCCCCAAAAATCATGCTGTTACACACACTTCATTGTAAAGGCACAACATACCTAACCTGTACTTAACCCTAGTGCTAGGCACATCTATCAACGTGTCTGATTTCAAAGCTAGCAACACATGACTGGGTTATATACACTTACAATACAACGGCCATTTTTATTGATACTTAAAGAAAAAAGTAAAGGGAAAACCACAAATGCATCAGAATTTCATGAATTCTATCCTCAGGCCACTGTCAAGTCAAGAAGATATAATGTTAGCATTTGATGATATTTGATGATATTTGAAGATATCTACTACATGTCAACAGCCAACAGTATCTGACTCTCGTTTAAAAAACTCGTTTTCTTTCTTTTACCACATCACAATGCAAAGAGGTGAAAGACAGCTAGACCAAAACTGTCCACTAGATCAGCCAGTTACCCATGGTCAGCAGGGAAGTTGGTTGAATACATACATACATATATATATATATATATATATATATGTATATATATATATATATATAGCCACAGAAAAAGTGTCCATATTCAAGTACTAGATGACCAATCCTTTTTGAAGAATAAATATATAATATGTTGAAATCATTGCAAGCTGACAGTGAAAACATGAGTAAGACAACAGTGAATATTTGATATTGTACATGACATATACAACCTTGCATAAACTTGAATGTAACTTAAAGATTAGAGTCCAGATTTTGTTACCAAAATCTACCAAAAACAATAAATTTACCGCCCTAACCTATTTCCAGCCAGAAGCACTGGTACCAGCTAGCACACTGAAATCTCTGGCCAGACTACAAATTCTGAATTTTCAGACCTTGAATTTTATCTTTGCCCCCCACATTGGCAATACATGTATATACTGACTCGTAAGCTATAGCTTTATCAACTATTATTGTGTACATTTGATGTGTTTATCATAAAATTAAATATTTATTTACTATTCTTTCCCTCTGTCCACTTCACAATACATATTATTTTATTCTCTGAGGTACTCTCAATTCATGCCAATATGCTATGACAACTGCCTGTTATCAATGGCATTCTGAATAGCTTATGCCTATAGCTTATTGATATGGACATGTGCAGAGATTTGCTATTTATCAGTTTTCACTTCAGTTAAGCTTCAGATTTTAGCCTAAAGTAACCAAACCTTTTGAGTTCAGACGTATTCCTCTAGTAGCTTTCAGCTGTATAATAATGAGAGGAAATAAGGCTGTTTTTGGTGTGTACAAAATCCTTTCATCTTGTACCCTAAATCCATGAATTCCTGAGGGTCAAATTGCTCCAAACTTGAAGAAAATAACTATAAAGGGTTCTTCGACAAGCTGTTTTTATCATGGTATGCAGAACAGGAAATCCTTTCATGAAAATATTTGATATGCTTGTTGTCACTCTTTTGGATTCTTTAACACTGAACTAAACGTTGAAGCTCTGAAAGCTCGTAAAGCTTGGACTTGTGTGACCTAATTCGGCGGAGACTACCGAGTGTTCTTGGAAAAAAAAGCTAAAATACAAATCTGAACACCCATTCAATTTATATACACTCAACAGAAAATTTTTTTTTAATAGTAGTCTAAAGTAGTTGTTACTATTATTTTTTTACACCCTTTCAGTTTTCTGCTAAATCCAGTGAATTCTCATTGCAGGTTTGCCTAGGTTCAGTAGAATGTATGACCTTCAGAAGGTCACAAGAATGACAAATCTGAGGTCTGGATATGTCAACTTTAGAAACCATTTTATACTCACCGTAATTCATCTGAGTTTGATGTGATCACTACAAATATTTGATCAAGTAAGAAATTCAATTTCTAGAAGCATTGTTATGACATTGACTTACACACATAAACCACAGAAGACGGCAAAGAAACCTTACCTTAAAGTGCATGCAGTCAATGGTGGCTTAAGATATCATGTATTAACACCTTAAAGACAGATGTAAGACCAGTGCTGTTCTGCATGCAAAATGGAAACACAAAATGGGAATGCAATGTAATACTTTAAGAACTTTGTCCCACACTAAGCTCCAATTCCTTAAGTCATAATCTGGGTTTTCAAGCCTTAATTGAAATAAGAAACCTTGATAAAAATCAGCAGAGTTCTTTAACCTTAAGTTACACAAGAGGTTATTTCATATAATAGGAAAATCTGCCACAATCTCCAGGTTCTGCCCACAGAAGATACTAAAAAAAGGAAAACCTGGTTAAAAATAACTTTTGAAATCTTATGTTCCTGCAATTTAAATCTCCGGTTTCTGAACCCGGTTTGTTGTATTAACACAAGACTATAAACAGTACAGGTTCAGCTGACAAACCTGGTGAAACCGATACCTTTACAGACGTCACTGAAGGTGAATGCCTGGGTCAACAAACAACTAGAAGTCACTGCTAACATGCAAGTCTGTGAGCTTTGACATAGCATATAAACGTTTTTAGCATACTTAAGCAATTTACACAATTTGCTCAAATTTTGAGTATTGTCGAAAAACACTGCATGCTGGATTTAAGCAAAATACTATTGACTTAAGTAATTTGTTGAACTTAAGAAGCTTTGTGAAGCCAGGACCTAGCTAGTGCATTAGTTAAAGCTTATAATTCACAGCAGATTATGAAACTGCTTGGACTTGTGCAAGACAAGACCTCAGAGTACCTCTCAGCAAATACATAGCAGAAAATACAGGATTTTAATAAAAACATAGGAGAAATACAGGAATTATTTCTCAAAAATATAGGAAAATCCAGACATAAACCTGAGACCAATGACATATTATTTATTTCATTGTTATATTATTTATTCCATACTGAAGAATTTTTCCCTTAGTGGGTATACAATGGTGGTCAGTTTCATGGGTGATTGAAACTGGTAAATCACAGAACTTTGGCAAGTTTGTACATTATGTGACGTTGTCAAGTTTGTACATTATGTGACGTTGACAAGTTTGTACATTATGTGACATTGACAAGTTTGCACATTATGGGACGTTGACGAGTTTGTACATTATGTGACGTTGATGAGTTTGTACATTATGTGATGTTGATGGAAAACAAGTTTTCAAGAACTATGCGAACTGTCTCTCTGGGGCAAAATTTGTCAATCACATGTTGTGCACAAATTCCCATGAATAGTGAGAGCACGGTATCAGGAAATTCCCAGTGCAAAGCCCGAACTGAAGCAGCTGGATGACAGACAAACGTGATCTTCATGATTTACACGTACCTACCCAGGGCCATATGTAGAAAAACATTAGAGTTTCTGATCCCAAACTTTAATGGTGACATTATGACTCTGTAAAAAGACATTTTAACAATGTAACTCAAAATCATGCTTCCTACGACCTTTTAAGTCTGTGAATGAATCTCATTTCATTTGTGTTTTACACTGCACTCAAGAATCATTTGATGCATAATGGAATGTATCGCAGGACAATTTCATTCCATCACATTTTATAACATATGTGATACTTTGGCAGTTGATACTTTTGCGTTGTCATGAACAACAAATTCCTTCCTTTTCAACTAAGTGACTCTCCCAAAACCTAAGCAGTGCCATTCACTTACTTTGTTTATACTGTATAATCCTAAACATAAAATTTATAAAATTAAATTGTAAACTATCATAAAAAGTAATGGCATTTTTTTTTGTGTGGGGTCACACTTTGTCACTGGGAGTGTAATTCCTGTGATTTCAGTCAGGTTTATGGATTGAAAAAATCAAGTTCGGAGAATCCAAACCTTGTAAGGCAACTAACAAATCACTGACATTACAAACAAAGGTGAATCAGAAAGAGAGCTGCATGTACACAACTTCACCTGTCAATGATAAATGTTCTGCACCATGAGCCACATTTTAGCTCCGTCAACTTAAAGGTGGAGAAAACATAAAAATTACATAAAGTTCAGATAAAATAAGTCGTAAATGTGTACTTCAATATTTTATTTTTTCGATTTTTCTTTTAAGAGAGAAAGATATTTGAAAATAATTTTTATATGGTGGGTATTTGGGACCTGTCAATGGCCAATGTGCTGCAGCGAGAGTAACATTTCAGCTCCATGACCTTATCCCGTGAGTATGATGTAGATAATAATGGTTACTAACATTCAGAGTAGAATAATTTAATTAACACTCTTAAGATGTTACAGAAGGCTATGGTAAATGAGCTAAAATTTAGCCCATGACTCAGTTGCACGTCTATGCTGATTCCAAGAGTTCTACTGATCTTGGAAAGATGTTTTGAGGTTTGTTTTGAAGGTTGGATGAAGTCCTACTGGACACATGTAAATTTCAGCACCATAAAAATATTTTATGACATTTATTCACCCCTAAAATGCAATTTTTTGGATGAAATTTTAGGCAAATTACTGCAGTTAAAAATTCATGGAAAGCCTGCTTCAAGCGTGCTTGGGAAAAAGCATGCAAACATTTAGGATGGCTGAATGGAAGCCTAAGTGTCATACTACAACAACAAAAAGGCCAAAAACAATGAACAAAAATGTTTGCAAATATCAGTCAGAATATAATAGTAGATTCACATATTTGATTTTGCACAAACTTGATCTTGTATTTGCACTAAATCGTTTCTTGCATCTCACAAAGAAAGAAGGAAAAAAACTTTTAGGTTTCCAAGAAAATAATAGCTTTTTTGACATGCACATATCAAACTTCATTTCTAGTTTGGCAAAAATGTATGACTGATTTGCATGTGCTATATATTAAAGTTTTATTTTTAACGTTTTGATATAGCTCATACACTTAAAGACAAATAAGTGTGTTTGGTGCATATCTTCCACATTGTGTATATGATAATAACCATTTCCTTCAAATCTTCAACCTTTACTACCACTCAAGCCCTTTTTCACGTGGAATTTATGCATGCAATTATCAAGAAAATGAAGTTAAAAATGATTTCTTTATGTCACTTAAGATGCAGGCTTCACAAAACTGTGCAACTTATTCCTCTACACCACATTTTTGTCAGAATGTTTCAAAATATTTGTCGAACAGGCAGCTGAAAAAGTTGAAGAATTAGGGTAGATCTCTATAGCTTCTTTCAAAAAAGGGCTTTTAAGTGTAAACGGGAATGTTTTCAATTTGTCTGTTGGTAATCTTTTAAAATCAAGTTTGTAATGCTTTTAATATAGTATCAGCATGGAACATAAAATGACAAGAATCTCAAACAGAATTAGATTTGTGCTATGATAATGAATATGCTAAAAAACAATGGAAAACGTTTTTAATGAACTTCATTAAGATATTACCACATTAATTTTGCATATCTTACAACCATCACAGGTGATAAATCAATGGATATTGACAATATAAGTGACAAAAAAATCTTCAATATCCCTAAATATAGCAGAAACATGTAATATCTTCATATTCTAACAATACAAAGTTAATAATGTTTTGTCTGTCATCTGTCATAAATCCAATAACTAACACATGCTTTGCTGCAAAATGTGGCAAACCCAATACGATAATACAGGATTATCTCCAAGCCATTCAACATCATAGAGGCCACTGGTAAAGAGGGTTAAAGTGCTGGCTCACAGACATTACCATCCCTAGACCAATTAAATTTCTGTTTCTGCTTTTACATGTGAAGAGGCCTGTCAGGTACCTGGCGAAGGTCAGTGGTTTACTTCAGGCATTGCAAGAAGAAGCCTGACATCTGTCATACAAGTGAAAAAATTCTGAAACGCAGTGTTAAACACCAATCAAATACTGTAAATCTTCAATGTTTTCAGCCTTTAAAGCGCTTTTTTCAATGGCATTTATGCATATTTATGGAACGATTTGTTTGTGTCATTAAAGATGCAATCTACAAAAAACTGCATGTGCAAATTATTTCTATACATCATGCAATTCTCTCCGAATGTTTCAAAATATCGGTCACAGAAACGGCTGAAAAGGTTGACGAATTAGGTAAATAGATTATTTCCCAGTCTGGATGAGATATTTTAAGACATAATAGTTTTGTAGGCAGCAAATTTGTCCTCTGAGATGTCTGATGGGTATGTCCAAGTATCAATACATTATTCATGTTCGAGTTTTTCAGCTATCATATCTCAATGACATCATTATAGGACTGTCACTATAGCCTGACCATGCAGCCTGACACACCTATACCGTATATATAAACAATACACCCTAATTCCTCAATCTTTTCGCACATGAAAGAGCAACTTTCAGTTCAGTTTATGCAGATACAGTCTTTCCAGACAAAACTACATGCTTTAATAGGCTGGCCCATTTCAGGGCATCACAATTTTATCAGTCAACAGAACATTTTTGAATAAACACTTTACAAAGATGCAAAAAGGTTGAAGAATTACAGTACATCTGGTGACAAGCTGATGACAAAAATAAATCAATTAATTAATAAATAAAATTTACAATTTACTTCGTGGTACTTAGATTTGGGAAAATTCTCACAGCTTAATAAACACGGAATCCCCAAGACTACTTATTTTTGCGTACAACTGCTTTGTAGTGCTTAACATTTGGACGATATTTTGTTGGTTTTCTAAACATGGATTCCTCTAATCTCCTATCTTAACACGCAACTGCTTTGTGGTATTTAGATTTGGGCAAGATTCTTGTGGCTTAATAAACACAGAATACCCAAATCTTCTTATTTTTAGATTACAGCTACTTTGTAGTACTTAAGATCTTGACGAGATTCTGGTGGTTTTCTAAGCATGGATTCCTCTAATCTCCTATCTTAACACGCAACTGCTTTGTGGTTTTTAGATTTGGGCAAGATTCTTGTGGCTTAATAAACGCAGAATACCCAAATCTTCTTTTTTTTAGATTACAGCTACTTTGTAGTACTTAAGATCTTGACGAGATTCTGACGAGATATTTCCTCTTCATCCTTTAACAGGCTACCGTAGAGGCAAGAACTTACGTGAACTTCTGCGTAAATCCAAATGATAGCATATGCTTTCTTAATCTTTGTCGTGGACTCCTGATGAGGGTAAACGTGAGCACTACATGCCAAACATACCCGAAACACTGAAAACACAGTCATGTATAGACTGAACCAATTTCCAACGCTTGACAACATTCACTTATATACAGAGCTGTTTCTTTTAGTTATTTACACAGCTTGCTGAAATGGACAGTGTTGAGTCTGAGTTTACCCCAGTTAAACTTTGGGTGTGGCTTCCTGCATCAGTTTTTTCTCTGAACTATTTAAACACAATCACTGCAGCTTTAATACAGCAGATAACAGATGTGTTCATGGCAATTTGCACCATTCCATTTCACTTAACGCAAGCCACATACTGTGCATTAAAAATCACTTTAAAGTACACTTGCTTCCCCTTGATTTCTGAACATTTCATTTAAAAGTCCAGACAAAACATGCCCTCAGGTCGTACTTCCTCAATTGCTATCAAAAATTCATTTCTCCCTGCAACACAATCAACTGTCTGAACCTAGTAAAGAAACGTTCAAGGCATTAATTATTAATATGAAATCAGTCTATATGCACATGTAACAAAATGCCGGAAGGCCTTATCCTATGTTCAATTCAGCACTGAGATGAAAGAAACCATGCTCAATGCTTCAGTGTGAATCTAATGCATAGGGACAACTTTGCTGTGCTTTCCTTGCGATTAATGCTTGTTTATTTATTTACTGATATGTTGTCTAGATCATACTCAATTCATTTCACTTACACAACTGTGGTCAGGGTTTAAATATATGCTGAGGAAAGCAGTGACTGAGCTCAGGGGAACAATACCACTGCACCTTGCCTCAGGCATCCAACAATGCACTTTTGCTGACTGATGAAGTTTACCTTTCTGATAGCCGATGTGAATCATGGATAAGCAAAACACTGTAATATCCATAATAAGTAAAGTAAAAATCAAACAAAAAATGTTTTTGGGGTGTTCAATGTAATTTAAACGTTTCCTTTAAGAATGCTTCAGACAAGCCAGAAAATTTGGGTACCCATTTGAATGTTGCCTAAGAACACCATACTTAAATTCACACTTTATATACAAAGGCAGTCAGTTTTGGGGTGGAAGAAAAAAAACAGAGATACTTAGGAAACCACCTACCTGGGTGAGTTAGTGATGAACTTTACATCGTGTTTAAATATATATAAAGTATTATATGTGGACTATGTTGTGGATTTGACGTATTGAATATTACACATATTTTAACACTGTTGACTACTCATACTTCCAGTTAAATTTCTTGTATTAAAATTACTGTAATTCATTTCAGCCCTTTCTTATGTTTGTAAGATGTTTATATAAACATATTTTGTGTAGTCTGATAAAATCCTACTTTTTGTGAAGCCCTGGAATATGTCAATCCATCCAAATCTATTTTGTCTCCAAAATCAAACTTAAAGTGTGCATAAATTGCATTGAAAGTTGTTCTTTCATGCGTGAAAAGGCTGAGGAATGAGGGTATGTAGAGTATTTCTGGAGGCAAATAAATGTCATGAGGTATTACTTTTGGTGTTAAAATTTACATTTTCTCAGTCGCATATCATCCTACTGTCCAAACACCCTTCAAAGCATGTTTCTAAAATCAAAAGAACTCCCAGTCATATATGAAATTTTATGACATTTAGGGTACTGTTAGGAGACTGCGAGATTGCTTATACAATTATAGAACCTAGTTTTCCGAAATATGATTCATTTATTTTATTTATTTGATTGGTGTTTTTAAGGCTAGGAATTAACTCCCATATCTGGTGTACTTTCTAGCCATTGCACAACCTACTCCCTGTTTTATAGCTAGTCATTTTCAAAATGAGCATGCCTTAGGGTACACTAAATTCCTTTCCCACAGGCTTCTCTTGGTTTCCTCTCTCACTGTAATGCTGGCCATCGTCCTATCAGGCAAATATTCTTGAATAGGGCGTAATTAAAACACCAAACAAATAAATAAATAAATATTCCTTGTTGTCTCCATTACTGTAACATGAACAGCCCTATTTTTCAATTGTTCTTCTAGTCAAGAGCAGTGGTTCCAACACGCTTGTTTCCTTTACTCATTAGCTACAAAGGAAAGCTGTCATATATGAAGTGCCATATGTTTTTTATCATGTTCAAAAAACATATATTTACCCAAGGGTTTTTGTCTTGTACGATGGCAGTCAGCTAGGTTTATGGGTGTGATGTAATACCAAAATTCTCGAAACTTTCTCTACACCATTGCTGGGTTTGTATGTTTTCTTGCATACACACAGGTAAAACATACACAAAGGTTCTTGCTTACACACAAGTAAAACCGATATTGGAGAGAACTAACTGAACTCTATCTCTATCTATCTCCAATTAATCTCCTATTATATTTAATATACAACAGCCAACTTTACACAATGTACACTTCTTTTGATCCTCTTTCACTTAACGTGACAATTGAACTCGAGTGCCCGTTGGAGTGAGATATTTCAACTTTGGTGACATGTGAAAGATAATCGGAAGGGATATATGTTGTGTAAGTTTGGTTGTTCTAGAACGTTTAGTATTGCCTGTGTGAGACAGCAGGCGATTCAAGCGATCTGACTTTTTCACCAACTGAAGTCAAATTGTGTCAGCTTTGGTGTCAGATGAAAGAGGATCAAAAGGGGTGTTGCCTACATATATATTGTATAAATAGTATATATTGGCTGTGGTATATTAACTACAGCCCAATGGCTGTGAAATGGGCCTACCAGCAGGGCTTTTGTTTGGTCTGTTGGCTGCCTACCTATAGTCCATTCAAAAAAGTTGCTTCCCCTTGACCAAAGTCATCCTTTTTTCCAACGACTGAACTCTGTATATGTCATACCTATCAAGATCTCTTATTTTACTAATTTACCAGTCATTTCACTATAAAGACAATTTCTTATTATTGAGAATACTACATGTAAGGGTATGTATACTATACTCCAACTTTATTCTGTTATTCTGTTAAAAGACACATGATAGCATGGAGAATAGTGCCACATGGTTAATAACTATGGCAACAGACAGCTAACTCACTGACAATGAAATGTTTTTATAAAATAACCGCCTTATTTGCCTTTCGATCCTTCAGGTCAAATTTTTTGTACTTTGTACTCAACCAATCTATAAATCTTGTAATGTATTTACCGTCTATCGAAGTTCTATTTACTGTATGTGGTATCATTTGTTGATTTTGCTACGACAGACAATATGGGTTACCCTAAATAGATTTGACTGGATACAATGTCGTATAATCTATTGTGAATAAAGTTCTATCCTCCTCAGCACACATAACCAATGATCCTGTTTCAGTGTTACGTCTGCACTGTCTTCCATATAGAACAAATAGGATCCTGTTTCAGTGTTATGTCTGCACTGTCTTCCACACAGAACAAATAGGATCCTGTTTCAGTGTTACGTCTGCACTGTCTTCCATACAGAACAAATAGGATCCTGTTTCAGTGTTACGTCTGCACTGTCTTCCACACAGAACAAATAGGATCCTGTTTCAGTGTTACGTCTGCACTGTCTTCCACATAGAACAAATCGGATCCTGTTTCAGTGTTACGTCTGCACTGTCTTCCACAAAGAACAAATATGATTGTTTTTTCTGGGAGATCGTGGATGATGTTTTTAGTTTGCTGCTTCTGTCAACCATTTTTTGCAACACAGATAGAAGGGGTAGAATCTGTTACGATTGGTATTGTTTATTCTTTATGATGGCACCTGTTTAACTCTGGAAATGCTAAAATTTATTTATTTTGAAATAACACGTTATACGATATTGTCACCTAGTGATCAGGCTTAGCTGTAGTTCAAGTCTCCAATGCATCATACTAGTATACATATGTTATGTCTACTGGTATAGGCAAGTCTAGATTCATTGAACATCATCATTTTGTCCTTCATTTTTCATGTATATTTGCCATCAAATGTTAGGAGATCCCCAGTTCAAGAACTTAAAATTATGTGGCTTTTCAATGGAAAATAAAGGGGAGATCATGCAGTTATGTGTAATAGCGAACGAAATCAAGCCACAATGATTTGACAAAATTATCTCCCCTGTGTCAGAAGAGATCTGAAGCACTGACTGAAGTGCATGTGTTCTTCTGTACTCACTTTTAAAAGTATCATTCTATTTTTATTTATTCATTTATTCTGGAAAGAGCATTGGAATGCTCTTCCCAGATTAATTTTATTGAAGTAAAGGATTTTTCACTTCTACAATAGTGGCCATTGTTGTGTATACATGCAAGTGGAGTAAACCAAATGCCCACAAAAACCACAGACCCCAAAGAACTCAAGACATTGTGCCTGAGATTACTAGACCCCCCACCCCCACCTCCCCCAGGAGGTTACCGTGGTGACACACATACTACATGTATGACTTCACTGCAAGCAGTTAAATGGTGGTCATGCTAATTATTTGATATGTTTTTCTGATATGTTGAAGGGAAAAGTGCCACTGGTGCATATGGTGGTATATATGGTGGCATAGCATGACGTGAAGGTTTGGCAATATATAAAACAAGGCATTAAGAGAATACTGGTCGAGCAGTTTGTAAAACTGCATAATGTTTAAGTCATGAGATACATTCAAATATTGACCTCTAAACCAAAACAAGACATTCAGAGAATACCGGTAGCTCACCTGATTGAGCAGTTTGTGAAACTGCATAACGTTCAAGTCATGTGATCCATTCAAATATTGACCTCTCAACCAAAAAAAAGTAGATTGATTGACACTGTCATAAAAAGATATTATTCTCGAATTATATTGTGCTAAAATCTTGCCATTAATTCAACAAGAAAAACCCAAATTATTATACTGTCACAACTGTGAATGTTCATTGTATGCGTAAGGATTGCAGAGCAGTGACTTTATAAGTAACAGAGTTGTAAATCATGGCGGTGGAAAAAGGCAATGTGGAGAATTTACCACAGATGTCTTTGATATGCAAATCGCAAACTGCATTCGGCAATCCATGTACTGGGAGCCAATTGCAACCCTGTGAGTAGCTGAGAAAAGTTTAGATGTGAGGTAAAATACTTCCTTGGTCTTTGATATGTAAATCGCTACCGATGACTGGCTATCTCTATACCATGGGTGGCCACTGCAACCGTATGACTGGCCAAAAACTTAAACTAAACTGGACAACGAAACAGCATCTGATCCCCCTATCACAATACTTCTCCTAACATCGTAAGACAAGCTTATGAAAATTTAAAAAAAAAAACAGGTTTAAATATCTGATTAACTGCACCTTGCTCCCATAGCCTGATAGGCTTGCTCTGCTTGCTCAAAACAAACAAAATGTGAAGACTCAAGCAGCATTCAAACACGGATGACTTTATTACTTGTCATTATGTTCCAATACTGTTACAGTTTCATCAAGATGAAATAATTCTCAATATACTGATGACAATTAACAGAAAACAAAGGTAGCAAACCACGTCAACCATCGAAAGTCCATCAAGCACTGATGTAGGTGTAGCTGGCGAATCGCATCGTTCTATCATGATGATTATTATAATAGCTGAGAGACATTCAGAAAATCTTGACAGGCTTGATTCCACACGTGTGGACTGATTAATAGAAAAGACAATGTAATTCTACTGTCATCATATCTGACACTCCACTAAAAACTATACCAAAAATACCTTCACTCATTTTTCAACAGCTTTGCCTTAATGGACAAATTCTTGAGGAGTGTTTCATGTATGCACTAATACACAGGTTAAGCCAGTCAGAATGTTGATACACAGTTTAGAGCTTGAAAAGAAAAGCTTGATCGAGAAATCATCTGAACCCAGCTCCTTAATAATATGATCTACAAAGCCCATCTTATACAACACAAATATTTGAATGCATTTCAAGTGATGTCCCTTTTTTTTGGGGTTGTTTTTTTTTAAGCTTAAGCATTGTTAAATAATTTTCTGCTGCATGACTATAACGACTTACTTTGATGTTCTCTTTCCCTTTTTCATTTAATAATGTAATGTAATCTACTAACAAATATATGGCCACTGAAATATCTCACGTCAGTGTTTATAAAGTAACAAAATGCATGCATATGTTGACATGGCATCTACCTCATACACCAATCAGAAGCCAGATTTACACTTATCTACCTGAAAGTACTTTAACACAGAATGGGCTATAATGCCTATTGTCAATAAATAAAAAAACTTTCACCTCATTGATCCAAATACAGACACTTTTACATACAGTAATACAATTCCATAATGCTGTAAAAGTGTCATGTTCGTTACTCTTACTGTAATATTAACTCTCCCCTAATGTGCACATGCAAAATGAAAATACTAATCTTTTAAAAATAACTTCAGTCTTCTGATTGCAATTGTCATTGCTTTTCAGCAGAAGTTTTGGATGTATATGAAATAAACCAGAAATTAGTTCCAAGATGTGGTTTCAGCCATTTTCTCAGCTACCATAATAATTCATACATCTTTTATGGAATTTGAAGGGAATCTTTTAAGGGCAATTTGTGTTCTTTTAACAACGTAAGGTGATAAATTCACACAAACAGAATGGCGGCTTGAAAACATACCTAACCAAACACGAAGCCTTATAAATGTGAGGAAGCCTAGTAAAATGGCAAACATATCCAATCACAGGGAAATCTTGAACCCTTTTTTAATATAAATCTGCAAACAGTACTCTGTCCTGGTTAGCACTTTGTCCAAATACTGTCACTGGATTACAGGTTGAAATTTTAGGAATGCTAATATTAAGAATTTTTTTATTTCGAATGTAAATGCCCAACCTGGACAAAAACAGATTTTATTATGAAAGAATGTAGCTGGAACCATTTGTACTTTGGCATTTTTTATTTTTCAGCCCTTATTTTCAAATTAATGCTGTAAATCCAGTCGAGTGTAAATGTTAAAAGAAATATTGGTGCTCATATTTCAGTCATCCAGCCTTAAAACCATCAAGACAAATGTCTGTGATTAACATACAAATACTGCCCTGTTTCAGTAAAACATCTGACTGGCCTTATTTCAGCAAATCCTCAGATTACTACTGCCTGATTTCGGTAAAATCTCTGACTACAGCCTTATTTAAGTAAAACCTCACACTACTGTCTTATTTCAGTAAAACATCAGACTACTGCCTTATTTCAGTCAAAATCAGACTACTGCCTTTAATTGTTTCAGCAAACCCTCAGACCACTGCATCATTTCAGTAAAACCTCAGACCACTGCCTCATTTCAGTAAAACTGTAGGACAAATAGTTTTATAGTTTACAGACTGATTAGATTTTAGATGTTGAATGTAGAAATAAATCGCATTTAATTAATACTAAGCCACTTAAATTTTTTTTTTTTGGCTCAAATATTAAGTTCACCTTTCTCTGCGCCTCCAAACTAACCAATCGACACACTCATAATAACGACAATAACCAAACATGTTCGCATTCACACAAATGCTTGCTGGATGGGTTAATGGCTGAGCCTTATAAACTTACCTCAAGTTTTCTAACTGGCTGATGCAGTATTTTGACCGGCAGTTTGAGTTGTATTACATGACGGACAGCCGTGATCAGTCAGTTGTGTTTGAAAAACATTATAGAATATGCTGAATGGAACTACAAAGGTCTCGAGTCAATTAGGTTTTATACAATTTATTCTCTCAACTAAGCCATTTATAAACACTTGGATTTGGTAGCAAGGCTACCAAAGAGCTCGCCTATAGGACACATGAATGCAAAACTCCAAATCATTTATATAAAGTACTTAAAACATTTATCTTAGCATTAGCTACATTATAAATCAGATCTTTCACAATAGTTTGTTCTGTTTTACCATTTCTTAATATATTTTTGATACCAGGCAGATATTACTTACACGCAAACGAATGTGCTATGTGATTGAAGCAGAAAGCACTATATTTATTCCTTCATTTATTTGCTTGCCGTCATCTGACTGAAATATTGTTAAGTACCACGTTAAACCCCAAGCACTCACTCACTCATTTATTTGCTTGTTGTTTATAATTGCCACAATCAAGAATTTTTCACTTACACAATAGTAGTCCCTTTCTAAGTTTTCTGTGGAGGAAACCAGAGTGCCTAAAGTATCATGGACCTCACAAGTATCATGGACCCCACAAGCATTATGGACCTCACAAGCATCATAGACCCCACAAGTATAATGGACCTCACAAGCATCATAGACCCCACAAGTATCATAGACCCCACAAGTATCATGGACCCCACAAGTATCATGGACCTCACAAGTATCATAGACCCCATAAGTATCATGGACCACACAAGCATTATGGACCCCATTTTAGTCCAGCATGCATCCCAGTTATAACTTTACAACTAAAGTGTATCCATAGCTCAGGGCACTGTCAGTGATCATCCCTCTTAATGCATAAGCAAATTAACAGCTGGTAATATATACCTTGATTGACAAAAAAAAAAAAAAAAGATTAAATAAAACGTATAAAAGCAAGAAAGCATCAGAGGAAAAGTAAGTCATGCATTACCACCTGCATAAGGTGTGGTCAATGTTGATGCATACAGGTATATACTCAGTAATTCATGCTTAGGTTTGCTATAAAAACCTGTACACAAGTACTGCTCAGCTTTTATGATAAAAACTACATCATGCAAAAATAGCTTGCGTGCATGATTAAACTACAGAATATAGTCTTCGGGCTGCTCGAAATTTTTTTTTCCCTAAAACTCACTAGGGAAGCAATTTTAGTTGCAACAAGCAGCTCTGTATTTACTTGCTTGATTGCCGTTTTACCCCATAATCAAGAATATTCAAGCACCTCAATAAGCCGTTAGGTGAGTGATCAGTCAAATCACTGACATCCTATATTTAAACATCATGGCCGAGCACTTTTGTGAATTTGAGCTTGTTTAGGATGACATCATGAAAACAACTGTTCCAACTTATACACGTTTTACAATTAATAAATCAATTAATTAATATTTTCTAATAACTCCAGACAACAATCTGACAGTATTGTCTTATCTTTTCACACCAAAATATACCCACAAATCTTAAATATTTTAGCAGCATTTAATATCAAGACTTGACATTTTCACCACTGGCAATGACCCTTGCCCTACCAAGGGTTAGCTTCAATGACGTTTTAATGAGCGTGCATTCACATATAACTCCAATCAAACCACACATCCAGTCCCTGAACTATGTTTAATTTATTGACTTATTTATTTATTTATTTGATTGTTGTTTAAATTCCTTATTCAAGAAATTTTCACTTACGCGATGGAAGTCAGTTTCTCGGTGCTACAAATGCAACCATGCCGCAGCTTTAGGCTTTACATCAGTCTTTCAATAATCATACATATGTACATGTATCAATGAAGGTTGTATATCCCACAAAACTGTGTGTCGGCCTTAATATTAAATTGTGGGTATGACACATGTATAAATGATATAAATCTCAACCAGAGAACCTATATATAATGTTTAGGCCATCATCTAAAATAATGAAATATTGGGAATGACGTCAAGGGTGAACCTTAACTGGAATGCTGGACCAGCTTCTAGCAAAATGGACTCTCACCAAGTTCTACTGACAGCTAACACCACTGATGTCACCAAAGCAGGCTGTACTTAACTTCAGGACTGACCATTGCAGCTTTAGGAAAATTGTAGTTTAGAGATATTTTTACGCCCAAAAAGAAAGCGGAGATGCTTTGCTTGACTTCTACATGTTAGGTCATATCATATACTCCACATTAAGAAATAAAAACCAAGTTTTTTCCTGCATCCTTTAGATACCTTATAACCAGCTATCAGGAGATTAACAAGTGGCAGCTAAGTTAGATTGAGAAGCTGCATATACTGTTAATGTCTACATTTGTCAGCATGTATACATGCATATGATATATAATCTCAGGTAGGTCCCATCCATTGGCAGGAAACATAAGACTTTTCATGCAATCTGTTCACTTAACCTTCACACACATAACCTTCACACACGACTTCAATCATGTCAATGAAAGTCATGTTTTAGCCTTTAAGATCCTCGACTTCAAATGGTGACATGGGGGCTACACATATAGAGCATTACGCCATGTCTATGGGAGAAGCCACACTGTTTTAAAGTCTGTGTTTTCCTTAGCGTATTTTAATCTCTGATGGGTGTGATGTTGTACAAGAGATACAGTTGAAACCTTTAAATCTCTCAGTCGTAGCTTCGTGAATTATGACTTCAACTGTGTCAGTAAAAACCAAAATGCATTATATTATAACAGATTTAAAACTCTTAATATCTAATGGACTTTTAATGTACATATCAGAGTTGAATCTTATCATCATATCTTAGCATTATGTGAAATTTAAATCATCTCAAAATGCCTCTACCTATACCACTAACAGCAACATGCATTATACCTAAATAAAAAGAAAGTTTATGGTTGTTTAATGACCCATAAATGGATTGCAAACACTTTGTTGTTTTCGCAACCAATGGATTTAATACTTATCTGTGCCAAATACAGCTGTGTATTAGCATTACACATTGTCTGTCAACAATGAAACTCACGTGTTAATAATGCCTAGGAATTGACCAATGTCTTTAACGCCAAGGAACTTGTCAGTGTTGCCAAGGAACGGTCACTGATGCCAAGGATCTGTCAACGTGGCCAAGGAACTTGTAAATGTGGCCAAAGAACTTGTAAATGTCGACAAGGAACTATCACTGATTCCAAGGAACGGTCAATACTGCCTTGGAAATGATCATTTTTGCCATGGAACTGTCTTTAATGCCAACAAAAGTGTCAGTGTTGCCAAGGAAGTGTCTTTAATGCCAAGGAAATTGTCAGTCTTGCCAAGGAACTGTTTTTAATGCCAAAAACTTGTCAGTTTTGCCAAGGAACTGTTTTTAATGCCAAGGAACTTGTCAGTGTTGCCAAGGGACTACCACTGACGCCAAGGAACTGATTGAAGATGCCAATGAACTCCAGCCGTTGCAGTCAACACCAGGGATTATCATCAACTTGAATTGATACACCATAATAGCTCCATCTTTCATATGATCTAGTGCCTTGTCATACACAGTCCACGAGCATGAAAAATGCTTAAGTATGAGAAAATATTCGCTACTAAACTTCTATAGTCTCAGAAAACAGGTTAAGTTGATTTTTCTGTTACCATCAAGAAGGCTTATTTCAGCTTCTTTATATATACATCTAACATACAACATTTAAGTCAAAAAAATGTTTTTCCAGAAAGTTTTTTCACCACACTGACCATTCTCGCAGATCTAAAATTTTAGCATTTTCAATGATCTGCACTAAACTCTCAATTTTTAAAATTTTTTTTTATTTTATTTCAAATTTCATATTTTCTATTTGAGAGCCCTTGGGAAGGTAAGAACTCTTATTGTCAGGAATGAATTTTTTCCACCTTTCACAACACATTATATCCAACTAAAAGCAGAGTGAAACCATGTTATGAATAATGTTAAGGCTAGGAAATGGTGGACATCGGAATGTATGGTGCTGCTAAGAGTTTGTATATGTATGTATATATACAAATATATAACTGATTATAGTTATTAATAAACATCACAAATACACAAAACTGCAAGCATTTATATACAAATACATTTGTATATGACTTGTATTTCCAAACGTGGCGTTTATTGAAATTGAGGCCCACAATCCAGATGGAAATGGTCGAAATTGACAAATATCCATTGTGTTTAGTACAATAGTGTGTCAGTTCAAAATACATATACAGTCACAAGGTCATAAATTGTGTGAACATGTGATCTCATGAACACCGCCGTTTTGCACAGGAGCAGCTTTGTTCTACTTCCCTTTTACAAGAAATAATATTTGTGTCACAGAAATGCTTAGCACACATCTGAACGTATTTTTACTCAACAGAGGCCATGTACTCAAAACTATTCTAAACCAATAACGTTTGAATTTTAAAGTATAAACATATAATATTGTATACATATATTTGAAACTCTTATTCACAATTAAGGGCCTAAAAAAAAACGCACATTTACGCAAAGCCAGAGACTTTACACACAATAAACCTTCATTTGCAAATTTTAACAAAACTGTATATAACCAACTTATCCAAGATTGTTAACAATCATTTAAACAACAGGACAGGTGAAACAATTGCTTTTTCATACCAAATATCTGTTTTTTTCATTATGTACATTTGTATTCATTGTAAACAGGAATTGCTTGTTTTCTGAATATGATAAATGACAAACTTAAAGAAAAGTTATGAGCCTTAATAGTTCAATATCCAAAGCCACCACCTTAGTGAGCCTGGAGTGCTTTGCTGAGGAACTTCAAAATGCAACAGAAACATAACAATAAAAATGAGATGATTTATAAAACACAAATGCAACGACTTGAATAAATTCAACTGGCCAGAGAGATTTTCTAACATGTTTATAAGCATGGCTGGCAAAGAAAAAATCTCAGTGCAAAACTTGGTCCAGAAAAAAGAAAAAAAAAGAATTTCATCCCCTCCATAACAATAATAATTTTTCATATTTTGTTCCTTTTCTGCCAATGTTAATGTTCACAATTCTTGAGTTGCAGGAGTTTCACTATTTCTCAGTCTTATCAGGAGATCCAAATTACTATTCGTTTTCCTGCCAGTTTTGTTCAGCTGTCAACATTTGGTACAAACATTCGTCATTCAGACACCCGTTGATAAATTCATCCTTGGTCAGAACGTTGTCCTTATTAACGTCCATCTTCTCAAAAATCTTCTCTGTCCGTGCCTCTGGCGTATCCAGTTCTTCGGTCTGCTGGCCCTCCGACAACATATGATAAATTGACTGTAGAGAAAAGAAAAGAAAGATTCTCTGTCATTATTTGTATATCAATCTGGTTTGGCTTACTAAAATAAAGGAAACATAATTTAAAGGTGCTACACACCACTTCTGGCCTACAGACAGAACCCAAACTAATGTAACTTGAATACGACCAATGAAAGCATGACACAGCAAAATCTGAATGTCTAATTCAACTGGCAGAAAAAATACTGTTCAATGACTTGGAGTAGCTGAATACCCTTTGACCATTTGACCAAGAGACACATGCACAAGGAAATAACAGAGTGCAAGCATAGGCCCAACAAGCTTGAAAATACAGCTCAAGGTTACTGGAAAATGACTGTGTTCTATATGAATGGGTACACAATGTGACACTGCATAGGTACAAGTTTGATAAAAATTTCCTAAAGAGTTATCTAGAGATAACTTAGCCTGTCATAAAATCTACGTCAAATGATCTCAAATGCCACAGAAAAAATTTACAACAGAAAAAGAAAAAAAAGATTCTTTCCAATGCTTTGGTGCATGTGGTATACTAGTTATAGCATATCTAACATGATCATTTATACAAATATACCCTAATTCCTCATCTCTAAGCTGCTTTTGGAAACAACACACACTGGTTGGGTTGGCCAACTTCACGGTTTCACAAAAAGTGTCTTTTAGACTAATGTTTTCAGATTACACTTGAATAAGCACCTTGCAAACATGTGAATTGGTTGCAGAATTGCAGTAGTCTTTAAATGGCAGAGCTTTCTGAACTGTCAATCTTTCTGTGACATAATGTCTTCACAATTCCTTTCACCGAGAATGAAATAAAAATGTTTGTGCTCCAGTGATGAGTTGTTTCTTATACTTAGCTCTACAGTTGAGTTAGGGAAAAAAGTTAAATTCAAGGGCAGATATATAGCAAACTCTGGAAAATCAAAACATCTTTATGAGTTTACTTGAACCTTTGACTACTAAGAAAAGTGCAATATCAGCAAGTATTCACATTATAATGCAAGCAAATACATGTAGATCATGGTTTTAGGTATGTCATTTGAACTGTCATTTACCTGTTTTGGGGAAATTTTTGTTAGAAACTTTATGGGAATAGAGTCGTGTTACAAGCTTAAAAAATAGGGGCAGTGAGAACCCAGAATATTAACTTGTTAAGTTTCTGTATTTTTTTTTTTTTTTGAAGGTCAATATATACAGGGCTTTTTCCTTTCTGTGTAACTTTTGTATATAATCAAAGTAAATACAGACAATTTCATTTATTTGACTGCTGTTATCCTCAAGAATATTTTGTGATGATTGCCAGGTCTTATGCAGGGAAGAAACCTTTGTGGCACGGTACCAGACAAACATCCTGAGTTTAATAAAGCCACTGGCAAAAAAAAAGAGGAATGGATGGCTTATCCTTTGAACATTCAATCTTTAGCTAGTCTGTCCGTTTGCTTTAGTCATTACCACGAAATCTCAACACATTACATGCCTATATTTTACAGAAAATTGTTTCCAAAAAATTGGCATACAGTCAAAGACATAAGTCTTTATGTGTACATGAAACAATAATTTGTTAACAGAGATAAGGGGAGCTAATTCAATAACTGTGTGCCTTAGTGGAGCTATCTTTTTCAATCCCAGCCAGTATTAAACTGTGTGGAATGGAAATCACATCTAACAAATTCCCTGAGCATAATAATTGCAAGTAGTCTTAGATGGATTGTATATCAATTGTATGACGCCATAACTACATGTGTCTTTCACTCCATTATCTTCAATATATAAAGTTATTATTACTATTATCAGGTATTACATTGTCTTCAAACAATGTCCCTTTTACCTTTATCTGATTGAGTATTACTTTTTCCTACTAATGTTAAAATTGACTACTCTTTCAAACGGTACAACACCTGTTCTCATTTCATGATTGCATGCATGATTGGGGGTTTTAGGCCATACTCAAAAATATTTCACTTCAACGACAACATCTAGCAATGGGAAAAAAACAGACTGAGATCAGTGAAAATCATGACCACATTGCCAGGTTTGCTGGCAGACCTTCACACATACGACCCCAATGGTTTTTAACATCAAATAATTAAAAATATACACAGTAGTTTAAAATTTGTTTAAAAAAAAGGTCTGAGAATACCTCACCCTACCAAATTAAAGGCAGTTTTGGCACTTTTAAGAGAATCTAAGAAGGTTTTTATTCTTGTAACTTCAAGAGGAAAAGTGCTAATATCTACCAATACATTTAAACAACGAAAAGGGCCAGCAACCCATTCGACAAAGCCATTTGAAGTTAAAATATGAAATATGATTTTAAAGCTCATTTTCGGCTTTTCAAATTAAATTTGTCCACCTCATCAATATCTTAAGACAAATATGTCCAAATTTCCACATCCAGTATCAAAAGCATTGGAAAGAGGTTTTTTGCTTAAGGCTAAAATAGCTTTGTGGAATCCGCCCTAAATACTTTACAGTGGAAACATACAGATCATTTATATTCTGATATGAGTTCAGAAATGAGGATCATATCTGATATCCAATCAAGGGTAGAGTGACAAAACTAAACCCTTCCTGTCACCCTCGTTCCGAAAATCTTGTGACAGCAAAATTTCCACAAAAGTCATTTATTGACACCATTTATTGTATACAAACTCATTAGCTGCAGACATGTAAAATCACCATCCTCAAAGCCTCAACGTTTAAATAATTATATAACACCTATCCGATTTTCAAAGAATTTTACAGCCAATCCAAAGAAAATGCCAAAACAGATGAAGGCCAGTGTCTCAACGAACAGCTGATAGAAAACATTAAAGACTAGTCCACAACATAAAATCTAATCTTAAGAGAGCTGAGAGAGTCATAGATCCTAATCAGAGGGAGTAGCATAGTAGTATAGCAATATTTCGATAAGATGCTCCTAGAAACATTTATGCAGTGAGATTAACATAGCCTCTTTCAAATACCTACCCCAATAATTTCCATCATCTCACTACGGTCTATCGTGCCGTTCCCATCAATGTCATACATTTTGAACGCCCAATCTAGCTTCTGACGGGCGTTTCCTGCTGATGTGATATTAATGGCCATAAGAAACTCCTTGAAATCAATCTTCCCACTGCCATCGTGATCAAACGATCGGAACACATGATTGCAGAATTTGTTCGGGTCCCCAGAGGGAAATATTTCTGAGTAAACTTCGACAAACTTCTTCTTGGTCAGCTGTCCATCGGGGCAGTCCCGCTGAAAGAAACCCAGACAAATGTCAGCGAGAAGTCTGTAAAGGTGGAGCCTTATTACAGCTGTGGGAATATGGCATTTGTGAGAGTCTGGTTATTAGGCCTGACCTGGACACCTCAGACTTGACCTGGTTAGGACAGGCCTTGAGGACTTCATGATCACAGCTTCAGGAGTGTATCTTCTGTCATGGCAGAATGAATAACAAACAATGCCATCAGGCTTGGTGTTGATGATCGAAAATACAAAGGATTATGCTATCTATTACAGTGAAGCAGTTCTTCAAATAGAGTGCTGATGTGATATATAACCATGCAATATGTTGTATGCCAGAGGCTTCTGCTTTGGTGGTACATTTATTTATTTATTTATTTGATTGGTGTTTTACGCCGTACTCAAGAATATCTGACTTATACGACAGCAGCAAGTATTGTGGTTGGAGGAAACCAGGGGATCGGGAGAAACCCAAGACCATCCGCAGGGTGCTGGCAGACCTTCCCACTTACGGTCGAAGAGGAAGCCTTTGGTGGTAAAGACATAAAGGAAACAAATTTTATGGCTCAAGGCAAACTGGTTCTTTGGATATACTGGTAAAATGACACAGATGTACGCATGAATGAACAAGGCTTTACTACAATATGGGTTTCTAAAATACACCGCCATGTAAACCATGCTAATAGTACCAATGAGGCATACCCTAATTCTCAACCTTTTGGCATATGAAAGCACAACGTTTAATTTGATTTTGGAGACAAAACTACTTTGGGTGGATAAGTTAGTATCAGGGCTTCACAAAAAGTACCAGTATAATTTTATCAGTCTTCAAAATATGCTTGAATAAACAACTTGCAAACATGCAAAAAGGTTGAAGAATTACAGATGGAAAATTACAGCCAGTATAATCACTTTTCCTCACAATACATGCAAAGCTTCGCAAACATTCAGAGCGAGGGAATCCACAAATTCCTTGCCTAAGGTCTGAGCTGAACCCACACATCCTGGCCATTGAAAACAATTTTCTTAACCACTCAGTCATAACCCTCTCCTTAGAATCCTAGAATATTAAAACTGCAATGTCTACAACCTGAGACAATACAACACAATGATATGCAATGGGCCCGCACCCTGGGGCCATCTGTTCAAAAGTGTATTAAAGTTAAGCCAGGCTTAGATCTTGACACCAGTCTCATCTAATACAAAGAAAACGGCACTTCAGTCTGGACTAAATTCCAGGCTTTACGAACACTTTTGAACAACTGAGCCCTGGCCTTGTCAACTGATTGCCCTGTTCCAAACAGACTGAAAATATAATTTCTGACTGAAAACTCCTCCTTTATGATTGCAAATTCCAACAAACCCATTCCACAGAGAAAAAATTTTTAAATCCCAAAAAAAAAAAAAAAAAAAAAACCCAGGAAATCTGCAGGAATCAATTAAATTAAAAAGAAGTTCCCTCAAAACCATTTTGCAAAAAATCATTACAGATGGAAAATTACAGCCATTAGATTTTAATAATAATTGAAAAAATTAAATTATAAGTATAAGAATTATCACACTGACAGTTGGAAAAAAATAAACACTAGATTTATGACATCACAAAATGGAAAAGTATATATCAAAATTATGGCTTTGGAAGATGGAGAACCATTAGAATTATAACAATAAAAGACAGAAATGTATAATCTTTAGATTTATGACATCATTAAAAGTCATACAGTCTTACATTACAAGGAAAAGTGGAAATCAATGTTTTGATTACTTACCATAAAACCGACATACCACTGCTTGATTTCATTTTTGGAGAAATTTGTGTTTTCTACCAAGAATCTGATATCATCCTTGGACAGTTTTTTAGAACTTTTGTTTCCCATGATTAAAACTTAAATGTGTGCACACAATCTGCAAAGACAAAAAAGTGAAAAGATTTTGAGAACTCATACTATTATATAGAAAATATTATTCAAGGTCTGGTGGTAATATAGAAAGCAAAACAGCTGGCCTGAATGTTTAATATAGTTATGTACAACTATATCACATTAACCATAATGATCAACCAAATGTGAAATACACCAACATGTAAACACAAAAACAAATACAGTTTACAGCCAACTTAGGATCTAAGATAGCAAAGTGAAAATGAGAAACTTTGTATTAAATTTACACAAAAAAAAACAAAACAATAATAAACCTGAAATATTCTCAGTTATTGAAAAGAACTTTTATGCACCTCCACAAACAATCAAACTGGCATGTGTAATAGTACCAAGTACAGAATGGGAATATGCTGTTAGCTGAATTCCAAAGATGTTCAGCTTATTCCATATCTAACACGGCTTAGGATATCAGCACAAGCGATACTTCATAAGCATTTCATAATAGAACAGCCCATTCCAGCCATCTGTTGCATAAAAAGATGGTAAGGAAACTTCCATTTTTTGTACTACTTTTTCATGTAATAAATCACTCCCGCCCCCACCCTCCCCTCATGGTATTCTAGAGCGCAATATTTACAACGGAGGTTAAACGAAATTTGATTTTGTGAAGTGATTCCTGCTCTTTTGTACTATATACAGTGTTAATAACAGTGACCATTGCACGTTTACATACAAGAACACTGAGACAGTGTATTGGTATTTATCACTAATCAGATTTGATGAACACAAATGCAACCTTTATGTAAAATTCATTTCATAAGCCAAACTTGCACTTCCATAACATTCTGTAATCTGCCATAGAGATGATTATTTCTAATAATTACGAAAGGACTTTGTTACAAACAATTATGGCATCAAAAATTCTAATGTCATATTAAAACGCATGCTTCAGAATTGTTATCCTTCATCAAACAAGCTCAAACTTGCAACAGAGGCACATAGCCTGCCAAAAGTCTGTGTCATCTTACAACAAGGCTCCTCATTTAACTATCAGCCAAGGTTAAGATGTTAAAATTTTTTTTTTTTTTTTTTTTTTTTGATTGGTGTTTTACGCCGTACTCAAGAATATTTCACTTATACGACGGCGGCCAGCATTATGGTGGGTGGAAACCGGGCACAGCCCGGGGGAAACCCACGACCATCCGCAGGTTGCTGGCAGACCTTCCCACTTACGGCCGGGGAGGAAGCCAGCATGTGCTGGACTTGAACTCACAGCGACCGCATTGGTGAGAGGCTCCTGGGTCATTACGCTGCGCTAGCGCACTAACCGACTGAGCCACGGAGGCCCCTTAAAATTTTTTGATGTATTATATAAGATATAGGATGTCAAAAATATACGGTCAACTGATGGTCAGAAACACAGACACACAGACAGACAGAGCCAATCATAGACCTGTTGCCTTTTCAGCTGTGACAAGAACCTTTATATGTAGATAAAAAAATATCAGAAAGTGCGCATCAAAAAACGCCATCCAGGATGTAACACTGTGTGGCTTAGTGAAGCAATGACACTGAATTTATACAACCAGATATTGCCAAGTTGACAAATGCCAACAGACATCATGTGATCAAGGAATTTATGTACCTGAAACCTACAGTTTCATTCTTGATTGTAATATTAAGCCACATATTACCATATACATACATTCATTTCTTTGATCAAAAAAAGATCCATAGAAATGATCAAATATCATTACCATTATGATCAGGTTTTGCACATATAAATATGCACAACTTACTAATTTACAATGGGCGATGGTCAAGCATTTGACAATGTTCTCTAAACAAGTCCACTGTTTATGTCAAGGCTTATAAGTATCACCGGACTTTCAACTTTGGCAAATGCTTCAGTGTCTCAAAGGACTATTTCTGAAATTGTACTAAAGGAAATGACAATATTAAATGGGCTTTTAAATCATGGCTAATTCTCAAAATTGTGCTGTCCACAATGGGATCATTAACTGACATCTGATACAGCACCTTGGTGCCTGAATGATTCTATGAGATACCTCTTTGCCAAGTTCTACATATACTGGTACAAGAAGTTCTGGATAATCAGAGAAATTTAATGCAATTCAAAGAGTATCCCCCTATAAGGTATAAAACAGTTACAGCATGTAACATCAGCCATGCGGAACAGAGACATAAATGCAGGTTATCTTACACCAGTAATGGCGAGATCAACCGCAGAAAAGAGAAATATTACATCCTCAGAATGCAAAGAAAACAAAGAGAGCCAATAAAATGATGCCGACAAACCTCACTGCACACAGATAAAGGGTTTGTTCAGCTGATGTTTCAAGCATTATACTTCTCCATAAAAGATGAATCAGTGATCAGTCGCACTGCATACAAAAAACTGAAAGCACTTAGCTTCTGTGGTAAACAAAAAATTGATACCCTGCCATAGATTGTATGGTCCATTTATACCTAAAAGTCTCAGATGGCCATTTTATATACCAACTGCATAATTATCCAGCTAACTAAATGGCAACCCTGAGGTACGTGTACTAAAGTAATAATGTGATGATCATTAAAACACTAATTATAATAATAATAATAATAGTATAATTACAACAACAATAAATCACGCTCATCACCAACCATCAACGTATAATCCAGTGATCAGCAGAAAAAAACAGGCACTATAGCTCATACAACCACCTGAGTGTTTTACCATTTCCCATGAAAGTGAATGAACAGCCAACTGATATCAATTGGAGTATTATAACACTATCAGAAACAAAAATCTTTCCAAGAACTGCACTTCAGTAATACAACTGCCTGCCAACTACTGACCAACTACTGCACACTGTAGTGTCATATCAAAAACGTGGCGTGGGTGTCTGTGGAATAAACCACCAACCTCTGTTTAGTAAACTCTGGTAAATTAATGAATGAATGAATGAATGAATGAATGAATGAAGCTGAAGAAAATTGGCTGATGGTAAGCCCACATGTGAAAGACATTCTGATGAAACATTTAAAACCATAAAAAATAAAACACATCCCGAAAACAAAAATGTGATCATACCTGACAATTAAGCTATCTGGTATACCAGCAAAACAAAGACAGTCCAATATCCCCTGGTTTCAATCTCCTTCAGTAAAAGCACCTAAAATCCAGCAATGATAAATCCTCATATCTGCACTGTCACAACACTCTGTGTGATGTGTATATGTGACTTCAGCTTCAACACATCATACAATGCATGGTTATCTTTTTTCTCTTTGTTCTTTTTTTTTTAACTCCTGCTGTAGCACGGTATAACCCTTACACATCAATCCTTCAACTCCTGACTAGACCTGCAGCCTCACCTGTGCCAGGTAAGTGAACAGAGTAATTAATACCGTCCACATGTCAACAGGTAGTTACATGTCACCACAGGCCCAGCTGGATAAGGGATTAATTAAAGAGCATCTCCATAAATGCAGGTAAACATAGTCCTGCCCCACTATATATGTGATTGGCGAGTTTCCCAAACAAGAACTATGCACCTGTCCCATGATGCAAGCTTCACCTTAAGCAGGAAGACAAGTGACTAATAACACTAGCAGACAAAAGTGTCACACCATTGTCCACCTATGTGGAATTCTGTTCTCACTTGGTACTGAATACCTCCTACCTGCCAGTGGGCTAAACAGCACCCCCACCCCAGCCTGTCCTCCTCCCCCTCTTACCTACCCCAACAATGTTTTAATACCTGCTGCTCAAACCCTTAAACCTGATTTCCCACCCACCATGCAACCCTGATTAAACCAAAACTCTCTTCAAAGAGTGCCTACCTGATTCACAGCACCTAGTTAAAAGCGGGTACATTTTCTTAAATGAGGCCAATGGCGATTCCACCTTAATAACTCGTTCACATAACATGACATCATGTCAACACTTTTACAATAAGGTGTACAAAAACACTAAACCGGAAAATCCACTGGATGTGTTAATAACCCACTGTGAAGATGACGACACATCACTCAGACAGAAAAATAACACTACAAAGTTGACATGAGCTTAGCATGCAGACAAGGAAACATGGTGTTGAGGTCAGACATAGATAAATACCTTTATCTGTCCTTGGTCATGAATTAGCTACTTTGTACTGAAAGTGTTTCAGCAAATGTGAATTCTCAACTGTTTCATCACTACAAAACCGTACTTCAAGCCCCCAGTTAATAGTTTATAGACGAAATGCCTCAAGACATGTTTAAAATATTCACAAAAATAAAGTACATCATTTTCACAAGAATCATTACATGCCAGTGTTCAATAGATATCATCAGAAAAGAACAGTTTTTACACAATGGAACACTAACCTTTATATGCAATGGGGCAGACATATATACATGATTATTCATAAAACTGTACATAATTCCTAAACCCAAAGCCTATTATTATGACAAAACGTTTGCCTTTATGTCCACACACAAAACCAGTTTGAGTTAACAAGAAAAGTCTATGATAATGTAGCCAACAGAGCTAATATAAAACACCCCACAGAGTAACAGCTGATTTCCTGTTAGCCCATCAGGTAAGGCAAGCTTCGCAAGGTGACATAAAAGATGTGGACTAGCCAGATTCAAGAGCACAGGTTCTAATCCATTCAAAAACCAGTTATTGCTTTTTTCTTTCTTCGGCAAATGAATACAATTAGCAGTTAAATGTATCAGCATAAGAGGAAGTCCTAAAATAAACAGTGCAAGTAGGTTGAAACGCAAACATTACTCTGCACATCTGCTTCATATCTGTAGTCCATACACAGGTGTGACTGAAGTACCTGTGCATGTACCTAGCCCGCAATCATACATGTACATGTATGCTCCTCAATTCCTTGCTTATTTTCGCACAAATGATGTAATTGAGACAAAGAAAAAGTACATGTATATAAAACTAGTTTTAAATGCTCAATAATCATTTTAAAAATCACAAGAGCTTCCATTGTTGACCAGATTTTTTTTTTTTTAATTAATGACTTTAGTTCTTATTTTGTAAATTTGCATGATTTATTTCTATACAAATGACGTTATGTTTAATTTCTTTTAAGTTTGCTGTGTCTTATATTTAATAGCAAAAGATATTTTCATGTGTATCAGTATGTTATTGTGTCTATATATAGAGCGGGCTTGTGTAAAGAATACTTCCTTAAACCAACTGAGTATTAATACTTATTTCACCGAAAGTTTATCATATTTCAAGTGATTGAACACTTGATTCTGATTGATTCATCCACTGTATTGAGCCACTTAAGTGTTGGCATCAAAATTATTGTTTTAAGTCCTTTATGTGTTTCTGCGGGACCGGTAGATCCAGGATCAATCCTGGGTCGAGTCACACCTAAGACTTTAAAAGAGGAAGTTGTAACTTCCTCGCTTGGTGTTCAGCATGAAGGGGATAATGCAACGACTGTTTGACCCGTATCAGTATAATGGCTTGGGCGGGGTGGCTTACTTCCCTTCGGTAAGTCGTCTCAGTGAAGCAGCACTAAATAAAAGAGCGGTGGAAATCCGTCCTGCAACAAGGAGGCACATTGCACGTACATGCACCCTAATGATTCCTTCATCGTCATATGACCGAAAAATTGTTGAGTACGACATTAAACCCCAAGCACTCACTCACTCACTTTACGTGTTTCTGAGAGTCGATTTTAGCATGCCAAGCTTTAGGTAAGTCATAATTTACACTAATAAATGTTTCCCCTGAAAATAAAAATTTATACACGTAAATCTGCATTCCCTTCTTTTTTATTCTTGTTTACAATCTTAGAGACAAGCAAACATATGGTGTGTATCTTGGTACTTTTACACAAAGCAATCAGCTAAAAAAGCTTCAATTTCAGCAAAAAGCTTGCTATCTACAGATATAAACAGCTATAATGAAATGATGCTGAGTAGTAGCAAGCCAGGTCTAAACCCTATCATATTGTGTACACAGACAACCCAATATCAAATCCCCTGTGTAACGGTTAGTCAGCCCACAAACGCTGCCGTATTAATTTGAATAACACAGACATTTGATTCAAGACAGCTAGATGTTCAGCCCTTGTACCAGAAATGTCTAATTTGTGTTAACACAATGTGATATCCCCATTTAATTTGTTTTCACATCTGTCCTAACACAAGGTCAGCCCCCTGGAGGCCAGTGTCACTAATGGGAGATAACTGTCTTAATTTAACTCCTATCCTGCAATGCACTAAACAGCCACATCTGTTAAAGAGTAGTCAGAATCAGTGTGTCAGCTAGAGATAAATGAGCATCAGAACTGAGGGATTAGCCGGCTTTAACTATTGACTGTATACACAGCAATTCCTGGGAACTAGGCCCAGTGTTAAAGCCAATGAAGGGTGCCATTTCAGAGATACAGTCGAACAAACAGCTCAGGCACAACCGCTGAGGTTATGTAGTCAATTACCCTGATTGGTAAAACCTGACTTCAGCTCTGGCGAAACACACAAGACAATGCATCGACTGAATCATTATTCGTCTCCTCTTTCAGCGAGCCTGCTTCCACCCGTTTCCCCTCATCAGGGCCTCTTGCCCAAGCCTTTATGC
>NC_088301.1:7436280-7488477 GCF_032854445.1 Liolophura sinensis
CTAAGGACACTGTGGAATGCTCACACGTATACACAAACAAAAACATTGGAATTCCCACCACATATACGCAGACATGTACACACATGTGTACAATATGATTATGGGTATAACCATGTTCCAGGTTACACCCTTTCATCATGGGCACTTATTACTGGACACTTGGCTTTTAACCAGTTAAGAAATCCTCAGTGTTTACCCAATCTATCATTATTTACAACGGACAAGACATACAGTAAAATAACCTTCACAGAAATGAGGACATGTAAATACAATGGGTAATGTGTTTAAGATCCAACACTTCTTTGAGATTTAATTTCCTTTGACCAATTTCGCTCTATCATTTGTTTTTTTTTTTGTTGTTGTTATCTCTAATGGTGGAGGTAAAATTTAACTGATTTAACAGAATGGCTATACACTAGAAATCTCTACTCCAGACTGATACTAGTTTTATTTATTTATTTCACTGTTTTTTTTTTTATGAACTAATCAAGAATATTTCATTTCTACAACAGCAGCCAGCAATACAATGGAAGCAAACCAGGCAGACCATGGGGAAAACTCCCAAGAATCCACAGGCAATCTTCCCAAGTACGATCGGAGAGGAAGCCAGCAAGAGCTGGACTTAAACTCACAGTCACCACATAGGCGAGAGGCTGCTGAGTCACTGTGCTACATCAACATGCTAATTTACCACTCAGCCACAGAGATCTCTCAAACTAGCTTTACAGAAAAGACAAATATCTGGTATGCATGTTTTCAGAGGAGTGTTATTATTCTCAGAAGTTAATTCATATGTGCTCTTATACCCGAACAATACATTCCTATTTCCAAAATTTTATGAATTATGGTTTGAAAATGCAACTAAATTTTTACTTTCCCAGTCAAATTTATTGAGGATCAGGTTATTTCACCTGATAAATACAACACTGAGGCTTGTGGCCTACATAATCTTTAGGGCTAGTTTCCTCTCCAATGTCAGATTTAAGGCCATTAGTCATGAAGGGCACTCATCACAGATGTATGTGGTTACCTCAACACCACAGCCAACGGAAAACCACTACACTCCTCTGACATAGCTATGTCCTTATAGAGCGAAGGTCTTCTCAGAGCAAATATCTCAGTACGCTTTAAATGCTTTGAGGCCTATAACCATAAGGCTACAAAGAAAAAAATCACAGAGAGCAGCTGGGTAGCACACCCATCAGGTGCAGGTAATGTTAAAATACATGCGTAAGCCAGTGTTCGATCTTCACACGAAGTTAAAACATACCAGACGCCAGAAAAAATACAGAACATGCTAGCATTACTCATTCAGCATTTCTCCACATTAACACATTACTTAGCCTAGCTTTTTTTAAGTGTGCTTGAGCAACACAGAAAGAAAAAAAAACAAGCCACCTGCAAATGGCAATTTATATGGGACAGCCTAACAACTTACTCCACACCATTAAATGTCAGCAGAGGCCGGCCCTTGTTTTTCTGTACTTACAGACGATTTAATGACAGGTTGCATTCTTTGAAAGGCAGATTGTTACAAAAAGGCCGGGAGATTGTAAAGTACGAGATCCAATTTCCATACATTTAATAACATAAACCACAAGACATATGCCACTCTCAGTAAGCATCATCTGCAATAATTCGCTGATTGCAAGATTTTTAATCATCAGCTTTCGGAGAAGAGCACATGGTGTAGTTGTAAAATGGTTCTATTAGAGTACACATACATGTACTGGCCAGGCTGAAAGGCTTCTTACAATCTGGTAGCCAGCCACTGGCCTGCCAGAGGTTTGTCTTAGGTGTATACACAAGCCATTTTCATAGTCACCCTATCTTGATCGGAGCATTTAAGACAAACTGCAATGCTTTCAATTTTCACAAAGTTGTTGTCTACCCGTTTATCATGGGGCTGATTGTACAAAGCCATATCAAAATCAAAAATCTTGTTGCAATGCTTAATAAATTCTGACACTGACTACTTTTGACATTTGTTTAAATATAACATTTATGAGGTAGTTAGAATTTTATTTTACGGGAAACTAAAGCAAGCACCATAATCATATATACATCAAAAACGGCCAAGTGGAATCAGCCCGTGTTATTCTATACGACTGTGGAACTTTACCTTGTGAAAGAAATGCAATCAGTACTTTTAATGTACTCCTTTACAGGTGTAATTCATGCACACAAAAATGTACTAGTATTTGTGATGTCGATAACAGTCAAATGAATGTGACAGTGAACATGATCACTTTCACGTCAGGATGCTCCAAAATCCAAGATGGCATTTGCAGCAAACAAAATAACAGAAAAATGTAACAAAATCATCACAATGTATACTTGATAGTTTCAGTTTCCAAACCCTGCAGCCCCTCAGGAGTGGATAGCCTCCACACCAACTCCCATCATATCTAAACTCTACGATTATACAAAGGAGCTTATTTGGCGAAGAAAACTATAACCACTTTAAACCTCAATCAATGTGAATTATTTGAAAGAAAATGTGGGTTGATAGATAGCATATCTGAATTAGCTAATGAACACAGAGGATTTTAACTTTGCTCATATAGCAATTCAACGTCTCACATAATTAGCCAACATATCAATAGTATTACAAATTACAATAATATGGCTTGGGGTTTATTGAGAGCATCATAACAAAGAGGTGAATTAGTGCACTGTATGTTGGATTATCAACATTTCAAACAGGGTCAGAAATAACACTAAGTCGAGCTAGACCTCCTTCTCTATACAGTCTCCAGTACAAGATTCAGTGTACTGTAACAGTCTCATTGTTATAACTGATCCCCTACATATAAACACATCAGTTCAAAAAATATGCGTTAAGTCATACGAAAAAAAATAATATTAAACATGCAAATATTAAAAGCAAATCCTTATGACAATAAAACATGCAACATTTGGTGCCTGTCTAGATATGTCTAAAAAAAATTTTTACAAACACTGACGTCTTTACACATAAGCATCTACTGCACATTTAAATCACTGTCACAGGACATGTAAGTGATGCTTTATAAGGGGAAGGGGATATGAATCATGCAGTTTTAAGAGTAACCTGGACTAAAAGCTAGGAATTACGCCATTAGGAAGGCTGCAGCAAAGCGGAAAAATCCAGTCAGCTGAGAAAAACCTTCAACACTAAAACAGCCAACTGATACATTGGCTTAAAAAAAAAAAATGCACCACCAGGCTTCTTATTTCGCCTTCAGCCTAAAGTTAGACCAGTCGTGACCTCGTTTCTTGTCCAATCTATGGTTTAATGACCAAACTTGACGTCAGCATCAAGGTATCCAGCCTATAGCTATAGCTTCACAGTATCAGGTTATCCCTAGTATATGGTTATATACATATATATATATATATATATATATATATATATATACACACCCATCCAAAACATGCCAGAAGATGCACAGTCTCTTCATTGATGGGCAGTCATGCTCAACAACTAAGTGGGTCAACCCTGAATCTGAAGATCTTATCTGGACTCCTGAAACAATATACTAGTTTGAATCAAGCTAATATACGCCATGAACATATATATACAGCCATGGAGGAAATCCATGAAGTGAAAGAAATGTTGTGGTGTATTTATTAACAGTTGCAGATTGAGGGATGGTGAACTGCACCTTTTCACACACTGAGGACACACTTTCAGTCTTCCGTCTGACAGGAAAAAGGCGGGCCTTTTGTTAATGATAACAGCTTGCATGGTTTTAATTGCACTTCCTAATTTTCCCTACAAACTTAACCTTGTTTTAATTGCTATCATGATATTTATCTGTGTCCACAAAAAAGTTTTCCCATCCTCTGCGCCCCCACCCCTAAAAACTCAAGGGAGTTTCAAAATAATAATTATCACCTTTCAACTGGTGAATGAAGCATGCACGCATAAACTCTAATTCCTCAACCTTTCTATATATGAAAGATCAACTTTCAGAACAATTTATGCATGTTTTTAATTTGAATTTGGAGGCAAAAACTGCATTGGCTCGGTTGGCCCATTTCAGGGCTTCACAAAAAGTATAATCTTTTCAATCTGCACAGAATACTGCTGACAAAATATGCTTGACAAACACTTTGCACACAAGAGAAAATGTTGAACAATTACAGAAGATAATACAATCATACACATATATATATATATATATATATATATATATATATATATATATCAACAATAAATGAACTACATACATTTACTGTACTGTCTACGAAGACACAATTGTTTCAAACAAGCATGATGTAAAACAGTGTAAGACAAACTCTGCCAATACTCATGAGAAACAAAATTGCATACATGACTTTGTAACGGGAAATGGACTAAATGTACAAACCAGGCTCTCAAGATCCAGCCAACAATCGCAGGCCATTACATCTGTTAAATGTTTCCTGATGCATGCGTAGGGGGCTGAATGAGTGCTACATATATGCATATACATGACGACAATTAATGTGCAGCAATTAAAAGGTAATCAAGTGAGGAATGGAAGAAACAAACAACAACTGCTTAACAACAATGATAGAATTATTTGACCCTAGCTTACCTTAACTAGTCAAAGATTATATAGTTAAGATAAGAATAGGTAAAATGTTTATAAGCCAACCTAACAAGTCTAAGTGTCAAGTCTGACATTCATATACTACACACAGACCATGAGTGAGACTCCTATTTGTAAATGGGACAAATGACCAAAACAACCTAAAATACCAGTTCATAAAATAATGTAAAATAAACAATTCCATAAATAGGAAATAAAACTGGTAATATGTAAGACAGAAACAATCAACAATTTTCAACAACGAAGTAAAGACAATCAATATTCAAAGCACGACATCAAAATCATATTTCAAACTCGTGGTCTGTGAATAATTTCAAGGTCAAATAATGATACAGGTATCAACCTTATTCAAGAAAGCAAGATGTTGAGCTTTCAACAACTGGATTAAACATCACAGATTATGGGAAGATCTAATACTTTTGATAGATAACAACTGGTTGTATTGTTAAAACATTTAAACCATACCAAATACCATAGTATATCTAAAAGACAGACTATTAAATGTGAGCCAAACACAATAATAATCATGCTAGGCGGATAAGGTCAGGATTCTCTCTCCCTTTATTCCACAGGTTACCAGTGAGTTACAAAGGGTATAATACTCTTAGCAGCAGAACTTCACAACATCAGTGTCAAATTCTCAACCGTTTCAGCCGCAACATGCAGCTTCAAATGCAGCCTGTGCAATGAAATTACATGTATAGTTCAGCCATTTCAGCTAATTCACAAAAAATGGTAACTCAATAAGCTTGATGTCAGGATACGAAAAACTGTAAAAACAGCATGAACAAATGCTAGGACAACTGCCACAAGAACAGAGCAAGAGTTACAATGAATGAACGATAAACATGACTCCTATTGAAAATGTACGCCCTGTGGCTGTCTAACAGTGAGCCATTTATATATTTAAACACATGTCTGACAAGCTTAGACAATGACACCTATATTAGGATGCAGCTAATCACTATTTCACATGAACATGATAACATGTAACTCTGTGCTGGCAGTAATCAAACAAGTAAACCATATTGGAGTGAAGGAGAAAAAAAGAAGAATGATTCACCACCAGTATTGAAAAGGACAAAACTGACGTTTGACCCTTAACCCAAACTCTTTAGAGAGACCATCAGGTTTCAACTTAATTCTGAACTCGTCAAACAAGTGGAGGAGATGTAGCACTGCGCCCACACAAGAACAAACATGTACATAGGTGTGAAGTGTACAAGCTGGTGCAGATTTGGCTTTACTTCGTCATTTGGCCTACATTATAAAACAGCCTAAATTTAAATGCAACAACAAATTAATGGCTGCAAATGCCTATGGATGCTCAACAGTCAATGAATTTGAAACAGCAATCAAAGAATATCTGAGTAAAAATTCAAAAAGGCACTTAACAATTAATCCCTTTTATGTAAAATCTCCAGTGGTAGGTTAGTCAGGCAATATATATACTCTCCTAGGGGTGGTCAGCTTTTGCCACCCCTTGGAAGCTTTCTTTCATAAAGGATAAAATGATTCAGAAGAGTGGGTGTATATATAAACATTGCTAAGTCTCATTCTTACAAACCTGTTACACCTTATTTACCGCTTGAAGTTTAAAGCCTCTTGTAAAGGTTTCACCTAGAAGCCATCTTGTTAAACAGCTTCTCGTACCTGTATCAAGTATCCATCCACTTGTTGAAATTTAACAAACTGCACAGCAGTGGAAATTCGACCACTTACCTGTGTGGTACTAGAACTGGGAGGGAGCTAAAAATGGTTTTGTGATAATCCGATATGGGGGTTAGTCGAATAACTGCATGCACAGTTTTAAGCTGGCCTGGGTGACGACGACGACGACGCAGTAGTGCTTGGTCAAGGATGTTAAGAACAGACAGCCAAGATATGCTAGCTGAAGATGTGGTAGGTCATGCGTGACAATGAGAAGGGAAAGAGAAAAAAGCTGTTAACTGGCTGAGATATTTGCGGAACACACTTCCTAATGGAAGCTGCTTTTGTGGGCAGGGTCCCTCAACAGAACTAGCTGCATGCTTGAGGATAATACAGGTGTTCCACTACAGTGACTCGAGATCATTTAATACCACCTAACAGGCTGCTCAGGGGAAACTATCTAAATACCATGGCAGTGCATGATGTCTAGAATAGAAAAGCGCACCAGACTAGATATGCAACTGTTAAGCCATGCATGCAAACTCGTGAAGGAAAGTGTGCACGATAGACTGTGATACAGGCAAGGTTTTACAAAGGCATTACATGATGCATGTCACCTTCTCATGAATAATAGTTTTGTTTGCACAAATGTTGTATCAGTGTAAAACTTGGACCAAATATAAATGAACTGTTCATGTGGCATTGCTTGAGTGCATGAATATATCTCACAAACGGAGATGCAAAAGAACAGAACATATTACAATCCACATGCAGTGTCTCTCTCTCTCTGTATACATCAAGTCAGAATCCATCCTGGTCTTTTTACCAGGCTGACCGAGTATTAAAGCAAGAATTACCTTTATACACCACAGGTGTGCATGTTTATATAATTAGTTTCATCCCACCTGGATGTTCATGTCACCCAAGATAGAATTTCCTCCATCTCTCAGAGTTCCTCTGTCTCTCTCTTTATTAAATTAGGAAGTAATCTGGTCTCAGTGGAACAATGTCCTTCCCTGATTACCTGCCCTGCTTCTCCACCTGCTACTGTGGCAGAATTACGTAACTTAAGAGTCAGCTTCATGAATGGCCAATTTGTGGAATGGGTCTTACCAAGCCTGTTGGTTTCCTGCTACTGGTACATATGCCTTTATCCCCTGATACTCCATGCCCATGTAAGACACGATAAGGAGCAGACCAACAGTGTGGAATCGTGTATATAGCCAACATGCAACAACCTTACCACTGGAATTGATTATTAAATTATTAAGTACAGTATGCCTTAAATCAGACACAAGTAAATCAGTCGTCTAAAAATCATGTTAATACCTTAAATTCTATAAACAGGCTATCAATAATCCAACAATAATACTGCACGAGTTCTATAAAAATGAAATATTAGATTTCACTACTTAAGATAAAGGTGAAAAAAAGATTTCTAAGGTATGAAACAGTATACATACTTGCAGTTAAAATGTCCCTGTTACAGGTACAGTGTATGTTCTTTCATGTAGCACATATCCAGTGGCTAAAGTTTTAGTTACATGTAGTATAAGTACTTAACATCAACACAAAGAGATGAATCTTCACACACCCACAGTATTCACATGTACATATCACATGAACTACAGTACTTGTTTTTAAATACCACAGTGCAGGAAGCTGGCAAAGTGTGTACATGGATTCAGGAGTGTGTCTGAAATGACTCGCACAATATTATCCTCAATCTGGTGTGGTTGGGTTTTAGCTGTAATAGTTATAACTACAGCAATACTATATGACTACAGCAATACTATATGACTTCAGCAACAGTATATGACTACAGCAATACTATATGTCTTCAGCAACAGTATAGGACTACAGCAATGCTATATGACTTCAGCAATGCTATATGACTTCAGCAAAAGTATATGACTACAGCAATACTATATGACTACAGCAATACTATATGACTTTCTCTTTCAGACTTCAACAATTTTAGATGGAGTTTTATGGGGAAACAAAAACAAATAAGGTAAAATGGATAAAAACCGAACAACCATTTTCTTATTATGTCAAATTTTGTCGTTTTTTATGTGTTTCCTGAATTATGTCAATATGACTGGAAATGGAAACATTGCTAGGACTGTCCACATTTCCCTAAAAAAAGAATGTTATTTTCGTTTATTTTTATTTCCATACCCACCTTTCAAACTAAGAGAAGATTTATTTTGTCAGTGAAATAAAGGTTTTAATTGGTTTGGTCTATAGGAAAATGTATATAAATTCTTAGCAAACCCTTTGAAATTCCATAGCATTTGTCGTTAGCAGGCATGCATTATTACAGTACCAGGGGCCTTGAAGGCCCAGGTACAAGCTAACTCACTGCAACCATCACTTAACTAATGAGGTTGCAGGTTCCAATCCAGATAGTTCTGCTGCAGCTTTATTTATTTATTCATTCATTATTTGATTGGTGTGTTATACCATACTCAAGAATATTTCACTTACTCGACAGCCGCCAGCATATGAAGCGGGTGAAACCCACGACCATCCTCAGCTTGGGGCAGACCTTCCCACCTAATGCTACAGCTTTAAGCCTCAAGACTTAATATTCAGGTACCTGGCAAAGGTGTTACATTACATTGTGTTAAGCAAACAATGTGTGGAAAGTTCCATGTGGCAGAGCAAAAATCCAGGTGCCAGTTTCATGAGGCTCACTTACTTAAATAAGCTCTTAACTACCATGACAACATATATTGTAGAGATATAGAGTGCACTTAGCTAAGGGTGACATAAAGTAAGCTTCATGAAACTGGCCCCACCCCTTAGAAAACTGAGGATCATGCCCGAATAGTATACGTACATGGTGTCTACAATTCTGCATAGTTCAGATTATCATACAATACATATCACAATGTGGGAAAAGATAGCGGAGTAAACTATCACAATAGTTTGAAATAACGTCCCTAAACTACAGGTGTATATACGTCATCATACAGGTAACACAGCATTGCATGCTTGAATTCACCACCCACCCCCCACCCCAGCCACCCCCCAAATCCCCTCCCCAAGAAAAACAAAGAATATAAACAATTCCAAGTTTGAACAGTTTTACCTGAAAGCCGATATCAGGACAACTATACCTGAGCTCAAATCTCTGTACACTGCACTAACCTCATCTGTTAAAATACTGGTGTCTACTCCAGTATACATACCTACATCTACCTGCACAGGTATGAATAATTTAAATGCTACATCATCCATTAGGCGGAACTAAGAGCGGTGAGGGGGCTAGAGAGCCTTTAGGTGGTCACCGCATCAAATAACACAGCAATCTTCATCTGCAGCCATTTGATCAGATAACACCAAATGCACAGGCTGCACACAATCACTTTTCTGCCACTTAAACATCACTGTCAATATATAATATATGAAGACTTAGTTGTACAACAAATAGCAAAAACCTTCATCTGCAATGCACGTTGATAATGTATCAAAAATAATTAGGCATGGGTGTATTATCACTTTTTTGGCATTCAAACTGCAGGAAAACATCAGTGTCAAACCATAAAGATAAGAAACCTACAGTCCAAAGCAGGTTAATATAAATCTGGCACCATGGAGCCATATATTGTGCTAGCAGTGTGAAATTTTCTTTTTTCTTTCTGATGCATGTAACTGCAAAATGTTTCCCTCATTTGCATGCATCTATCAATACTTTAAATGAAAGTTTTGCTTTCATGTCATGTGTAAATGAAATACTATTTTCCAACCAATGGCCGTTCACGTCCAAGCTGGATGGGACCATTGTGCTCTTGTAACACAGATGTACTTTAACCAGTCTGCCCTTAAAAAGTCATCATCAGTTCAGAAATCCGCAATAATTTACACAATTTGATTTACATGATTTATTATTAAACGAAGGAAAGGTTTCCCTGTAATTAAACTTTTATTAAGATTATCAATTTGCACATGTATCCTTTTCTTCAGTTGATGAGCGACACACAACAACATAATAGCAACAGTGCAAAACTGCATCACTAAATTAACATTTCCTGAATACTAACTTCTCACTTCCTTTGAATAATTAATGTACTGGTATACAAAACCAACAATTATGAAATTCTAGTGCACAAAGAAAATGGCAATTTTATGCAATATTGCCCATTAACAAACCAAAACAAGAACATAACTACACTATACTTATACAAATCTTCCATAAGAGTTACGTTTATTCTACTGGACTATGGACTGGGAAAGAATCAAGCCCATCTCCACTTCATTTGGCACTATGTATAAAAAAGACCTAAATGTATAATGATGTCAACACACCAATACCAAATCAGGATGAAGAACAATTTATAACCTGGTTCTTTCCATCAGACTATGCTTACATATATGGAATAACATGTTTAAACAGTTCTAATCTCAACCCAGAACAATCGAAGAAAGGAAAAGGAAAAGAAAAAAAAAGACAATTGTTGCTATTACGATTCAGTGCTTTCCAGAGGCCTGCCAATATTGAGCGACCTCAACCGCGTCAACTTGGCATTAATGTCTGTTCAATGTCACAATGACCCGAATTCGCATAATACGTATCATTACAAAAGTCTGCAGTTGTGAGCGAAGGAAGTGTGATGCATTACCAAATCCCCGGACAGTATTAAGACAGCCAGCTGCAGAGTTCCATAACAGTGATAAATTTTACGAGGTTCTGAGGAAGGTTACTTTAACTGGACAAAGTACATCCCACTGGATAAACAGCTGCATTGAGCATTAAGCATCTTTAACATGGTAGACAAAGCATGGTAGACATGGTGGAAAGCATGTATAGAAAAGAAAAATGTAGGTTTTTCAAAATACTGAAAATAAGGACAAAAATTTTTTGTTTCTTTAACGGCCTTAGCAGGTTTTCCTAATCCTGACTCTTTTTGGATGTATTCATTTTACTAGCTCCTTTTTGTCATAAACATCACTTATTCTAACTTGGATACCAATAGCACTAGGTGTTAAAAAAACACTGATATCCAAAAGTTTTGTATTTTTGAGTATGAAGTATCAATGAAACCCACCCACACACATACGCCATATACTGGTAGCCTTGTATTGCTCCACAATGTAACACTCAAAAACAAAAGGAAAGTCTGAAATCTGTAAAATCTATAATACAAGTGAAAAAACAAATAGAGCAATGTTTTTCAAAAATGGATCATATCACGACAACAGTGGTAACAAAGTGTGAACTAATTAAATTTAAACAATCTTACTCAATTTTAGTTTAGGAGAGATATCTAGCTCGGAAGATTTATGCCACAAATAAGACACAAACACACACCCTCTTATCACATACCCACTGGCAGGTGCTCATCAAGACACCATATATATATATATATATATATATATATATATATATATATATATATAGTCAATGTGTGGGTTTTCACATATTAAGGAAGAAAATGCAATGTCTACGCTTACATCATCCTGTGATTTCTGAACCACCTGCATAATCATTGATTTATTATTATTTAATCATGTCCCTGCACCGTTAATTAGTACTTTAACACAAACAAATTGCTTCACTCCCATGACTACACTGCTGCATGTATGTCACGAAGCTATATATAATTATGCTGTTGCTGATTAGCCTACAGCTATAGCTGTAACTGGGATTATTAACATTGATGCTAAATGCTGCCAGGAGTCTTCATTAATGTTAAAATTATAAGAACTTGAGAACTGCACCAAGGTGCAACACCAGGAACACATTACTGTAACAAGAATTCAACAATATATTTGAGGAAGTAAATTTATCCCAACGGCATTAGGGATTTTAATATATATTTATATTATAGGATTTTCGTAACAATATTACACAAACAGGACATGGCTGTATTTTTTTTAAAATAAATATTTGAGGAAATACACTGATGATGATTAGATTTAGTTTTCACCTGGACATGCATTGGGAACACAGCCATACATGCACATAATACAGAGAGAGCGTATTACTGCATGGAGGGACATTAAAGGTTTCTCTTGTTCTCGCGATTGATGTGCAACAGGCGCAGCAGCTACACTAATGCAAAACCACTGTCAAGTTGATAGTGCACCATGCATATCACTTACATCTAGGTCACATTCTACATAATATCTTCCTACCAGTGCTGTAAAATGTGAATAAAATCCTCAAAATTTTAATGACTAATAACCTCAAGCTTTTACTATGTACAATTTTTGTTCAGTTTGGAAAGCCTCAGCCAAGTATATTAAAGTATAAATATTTACCTTCAAAATCAAATGATCTCATTGCAAATTTAAGGGGTATTTTCATAATTTGGGAAACTTATTGCCAAAATAGTTGAGAAAATTTCTACTGGTTACTCCAGCATAAACTTTAACAGTCTTAGTGTAGAACAGGTTTTCTGTTACAATTACAAATACAAGTGCTATTCCACAAAGATAACTAATACACATCACATGCAAGACAAAAAATCTCCATCTGAAGCACTTTGCATTTGTCCAAGGTTTATAACCAAATATGCTCCTGGTAAAGCATAAACTGGTCGAAATTTTAAGATAAATTCTTACATTTTCAAAGAAATTTAACGAAATCACCCTTTACATCAAGTTTACCAATATATGTTTCAGTCCGAGATAAACCACTGTAGCTAGGATATGTTTGTATGTCACATCAATCATAGTGCAAAACAAAAAAAAGGAGTTTGTCTGGTGCATTTGTTTTAGCCCGATTCTGTATTAAAAACCACCTATACAGCTTGCAATCATTGCCAATAAATCAACGGCTGAATCTGTCTGGCAAGACTCATCCTAGCATTACCTGAATGTTTCGATCTTGGTCGCCACAAGATCTGCTACATGTACATGCTGTATTGATCCCCACCAACAGCTACTTTTTAACCTGTAAATTGGGCTTTCCATACCTTCAAATTGGGAGGACAACTCAGCACTTCATCTCTCTCTCCCAGGCTACATGTCCAGCCCACCAGCCCTCTATCAGGATATTAACAAGTTTTTTTTTTTATACCAGGTCATTGTCTCAATTCATCAGCCGCAGAACAAATCTTTACAGTAGTTTTCTCAAACTTCAATCAGTTCCTCTAGAATTTAAAACTCAGCAGTAATTGATTGATTGACTTGTGTTAAATTCTTTAAAATGTTGCCTGTGCATTGGATGAAGATGTTTTTTCTGCACGACACAATTACATGTCCACAGACTAGGATTCCTATCAGATTAAGGTCGAGTTTTTTTTTTTGTATGTGTGGTTGCTTTGTTTTTTTTTTTTTTTTGTTTTTTTTTGGGACCATGTAGTTACTAGGCGTTTCAAGGAGACGAGTATTAAAGATAACGAACAAGAAATAAAAACAAAAATTTATTCGATTTCTGTTTCATACCCAGATAACCGTCATTTGTCTGGGTGGAGGAAAACCAAAGTGCCCAGCATAAACCGTCAACTTTCAGCAAGTTTCTGATGAACTTTCCCACTTGTGGTGTAAAGATATGTGCACAAAACATATTGGTGGACGACATTAGTTGTCTTCAACAAACATTAGACTGTATTGTCAGCCACATGAACGTTGTCAACCACCTATTGTCACCAGGGTCGCACACAATCAGTGAGACCCTGGGGATCCCTAATATATATATCCACTTTCATCATCTACCTGACTGCTTGCTTGAGGTTTTAATAACACATGAGTAACACTTTATCAAGCCAATCTAGGTCGATCAAGCCAGTCAAGCACCTTTACAGTGGAATTTATACATACAATTATTATGAAACAGACACTAAAAATGGTTAGTTTGTGTCATCAAAGATGTTAGCTTTATAAAAACTGAGTAAATTGTTTCTCTACATCCCATAGTTCCCTTAGACTGTCAGAATGTTTCAAAATATTGGTTACAAGGGCGGTTAAGAAAAGTACTGTAATTCTTCAACTTTTTCACATGTCTGCAAGGTGTTTATTCCAGCACATTATAAAGGCATTATTGTGCAGTCTCATACAATTATACTTCTTGTGAAGCTCTGAAACTAGCCTATCCAACCAATGTAGTTTTATTTCCAAATTCAAATAAACGATGTGCATAAATTGCACTGAAACTCGTTCTTTCAAATGTGAAAAGGTTGAGTAATTAGGGTATAATTTACTGATAGTACTGCAGTCTTCCCTTTTAGTACTTATTCAAGTGCTGCCTCAATGGAACACAATAACAGTGATAAAAGATGTCCCACTCTGAGCAGTAGTTCATGTACACAGACACCAGGAAAACTCGCTCTAGACTTCCCTTTACACTGATACCCAAGCAAGGAACTAAAAGGGCTAAGCCTGAAGTCTTGCACTAATCCAAACTATCAGTCAGAACTTAAGGTCAGTTCCATTTTACACTGAATGTAGACCTCATCAAAACCATAAGTGATTGTAATATTTCAACAAAAACAAGACAAAAACAACAAATTAATGTTACAAACAATGTGCGGAGATGACAAATGATGTGCAAGATCCATGAGGAAATTTGTTTATTGGTGGGACTATTTATGCCTGTATATATTTAAGAATATTACAGTAATACGATGGCAGTCAGGTAGGGATAGAGGAAATCATGTACAGCCTGCAGAAAGCCAGCTTGCATATGACCTCAGGTACCAGACATACTTCCTGATGTTAGGCCTCTGTCAGTGCCCAGAGAATTCGGTCTTACCATGTGATTTCAGTCTAGTCACTGACAGGCTTAAGTGCCCTAACCTCAGACTCGGTCTGGACCACTCTGAGCCACTGAGGGTCACGCAACAATGAAAAGCAGTCAGTGACAAACTGAGAAAGTTGAGATGAACATTCTACAGTAGTAGTTGCCTGTAGAGCAATGCTATAAGCCTGATGTTATAAATGAGTAATATGAGAAACAGGAACCTTAAGACATGTGACGTGTGCTTGGTGGTGTTGGTCAACAGACACAGGAATTGTTTTATTTCAAAAAAAATTTAATTCGGTTATTAATGAAGCAGTTCTACAAATACGCTGTTGACATTCTAGGAATATCACAAGAATATGTCACAAAAACTTTTTTTCCAATACCGATTCCTGCTCTGGGGGTATAGACAAATAAGTGAATGAACAAATTCTAAACTTAAGTAAAGTACTTCTGGCGATGTACTTATGAAACGACAAAATGTTTATGGATGTATACACAGAAAAACAGACAGCTGACAATGCCATACCAATTTAATTTGTTATGCAGGCAAACAAAACAAACAAGAAAACATACAATGTGATCATCATGCAGGGCGTCAACGTCTGAAATTTTTCTGATCACAATGTATTGATTTGTATGGGGAAGATTTTTGGCAATGACAAAGCTTATCTTTTGCCAAGACAACAACGCAAATTGCCACAATGTCTTGAAGCGTAATTCTTGTATATACCAAAGCCAGAAAAAGTAATTTTCTAGCTAACCTTCATTCCGTGTAATTCATCAAAAATGACAGTATTCTATCTAAAGGCCTACAAGTCACTTAAGATAGTGACACTGATAACAGCCTGGAAGTAGCATTGTCTTCGAGCAATCTCTCCACATAATAGATTAATCCCATGTAAGAATGCACTGAAAGCTGCGTGTGCATACCGAATCACCAAAGTAGTAGAGTGTTTGTGGCCTTTTATAAAGCCATGCATTGACTATCAGCCATCTGTAAGAGCACTAGCATGTTTGTGGACGTAATAAGCTGGAGTTGAAATCCTGTCTTGTCATGGCTTGACAAAACAATGCGGGGCTCAGACTTATTTCTAAGGAACTTAAAATAAGCAACAAACAAAATTTCTTAAAACAACTGTATCACTCAAAAAATGCAGGCTTTAACATTTGTGTTCAACATACAGAATCATCAATTACAGAAATCCTTTTTGGTGTGTGGTAAATAAATTTCCAGATGATAACTTTAGAAAGATTAAAAGAAATTAAGCTTCAGCCAATCCGATACAACAACTAGGGATAAAATGCAGCATTAATAGCCTCAATTTGAGAAGCAAGTCGCTCATCAGAACTACATGTATTATTCTTTCCATTTGATTAATGCCTCATCTTTTGCTCCGCAGAATGGCCGCAGCTTGCACAAGAGCTGCCCTAGGGACATCATAATCAACCAAAAGTCCTAAACTGTCACTGAGCCCCTACAACACAGACCTCCTAAACCCAAACACATGCCCACCTGACACAAAGACCACTCTCACTGCGAGTAAAAAAAATACCCAGAGCAGTTCCTGGAAAGTGCACTTTTCATTGATCTATTACCTCAAAAATTTGGCTGAACTGTTTTGAGTTCATTTGACAAATGTTAGACTCTAAAGCAAGGTTTCTCAGGTCAACATATTAAAATTGAACGTTCCAAAGTCCTCTCTCTCTCACAGGTCTTTGCATTTTCATGACACGGCAATCAGACAAGAAGCAATGGATCATGTAAGGTTGTGTCAAAGAAAGAAAAAAAAGAGAAGACAAAAACGCTAGCTGTTATTTAGAGAAGTTAGACCTATATAATGAGGACAAATCCATTGGGAAACATTCTAACATAATGCGGAAAAAAAAAATGGTTTCTGTTTGACGTATTTTAATTGAAAAATTCCCACAGGACTAATTTTCACAAGAATTTACTGGAACAATTATATGCAGTCGTTAACATGGTGTCCTAAGAGACAGAATACAGTAGAGGGTTTTCTTATAATGCAGAACTCCACAATTCACAATTTGACAATTATCACATTGTTGAAGCAAGCAAGCTCTACAGCTAATAACAAGAACTACATAACGTTTTGGGCAGTAATTTCATCTCGTGTGTAAATACCGGTCAGTTACTCAATACCAACTTTCGAAATGAGCCAACATGTTCCACAATACCTCATAGAAACGTCTGTAGGTCATTTCCCCTGAAGGCACTCGGTTACACAACTTATTTATTTATTCATGCGACTGGTGTTTTACACCATACTGAATTAATACGAAGATGGCCATTATTTCAAAGGGGGGAAACCAGGCAAAGCCCACTTGCAGAAGTATCTGTGTGTGAAGTTTGGTAAAAGCGCACAGGCCTTAAATGTATCTCTTTTGTGTTAATAATGTACCTGATATATTTTTTGGTGGCAGTTTAATGGTGTTGTCAAGAATTTTTATATCATAGGACAGTTAGGTGAATTTTTATGGGTGATGGAAACCAGTGACGGAGTCAACCTCAACTGCCAGTTTATCTGATAGCTGACAAAACTTCCTGATGTAAACCACAGCTCAACCAGACCGAGCCAGATCATAGGATGAACGATTGTGGCTTTACGCTACATCGGCAGTATTTCAGCCATCTTGTGGCGGGACCAGATTACAGACTCTGCTATTTCAATGTGCATGGTCAAGGGTCAAAGCGTTGTGGAAAAAGGAACACTTTATCGGGATGATCAATCCAGTGATGGTGCTGGCTGATGATACCAAGTGATGAAGATACACAATACTTTAACAATGAGCAAAAGCATGTATTTAATTACTTGACTGTTGTTACACCATATATACTCAAGAATTTTTCGTTTTAATGTACAATTAATGGCAGTCAGTTTTACATATAGAAAATCTCAGAGTGCCAAGCTTATATACAGACTAATTATCGCTGATGTTGTACAGATATGTATGCCATGTTGGGGGGAAAAATGTGGGCTTCAATGAATGCTCGTCTAGAACTAGAGGAAACTTGAGGAGCGTCAATAACAATTGTCAATCCCTTATTTTCACCAAGGCCCCACAAGCAGTGAGAGTGGGGTAATCCACAAATTCCCAAGTCAAAGTCACCCCTTTATCTTAATCACTGGACCACGACGCATTCTTCTTGGAAAAGGAATTCAGGACGGAACAATAAATTAGCTTGGGAATTTGTGTAAATCAGGAACAGAAAATTGACAGGAATTTAGCATATAACAATACAGATTGACTGATTAGCAGATAGTTTTGGACACAATGGGAATTAAGGGCCTCTAGCTCCCTCCTGAGAAACTCAAAAGTTGATATATCTGGATGTCCAATACAAGATAAAAGTGACACAAACTTGGTCCAGTCATGCACCTTGCTCCAGAATCTTCTGAAATTTTTCAATGGCTACAGTTTGATACCCTCTACTTTGCTAAAGAGGAGCCACAAGTATATCATGGCAAGACCAGACTGTGTGTTTATCTGATCAATGGTACAGATAAAGTGTCTAAGTGAAGAGCCGTGCCCGGAGTCAATCCAATAATCTCAGACACAAAACACAAATGGTGGAGTTTACCATTCCACACAGCTGACACTAGGGCACCTAATTCGCGGATCAGATTTACCAAGGGACCCAGGGCCTAACTCTATAAACAGTAAACCGAATATAATCTAGGACCGCAGGATCAGAGTGGCCTCGTAAAAAGGCAAATGCTGTAGTGCCAAATAAGGAATGAGTTCACCTCATCTAGTAGAGGACAAACGCCTTGGAGATTCCAATGCTCAGACATGTGTTTGCATTCCCTGTAAGTGTGTAGCTGTATGCATTAGTATTGCCCAAATTCCCCCCATTAATCACTCAGCCATCCCTCGTGAATGGCACCATTTCTACACTTTTTCTGATTTCCTTTTGTCCATCTTGATTTATCACCAATGAGCCTATATGTGTTTACCTAAGCCCCGTGGATAAATCTTAACAAAGTGTGAAAGCAAAATTTTTGTTTCACATTGCCACAATGTCCTCTAGTTGATTCCAACAACTACCCATTTTGTCTCCGCTAAAAAAATCCAATTTCAAACAAGAAATACATGTATTTAGTCAAATATTTTGGGGGCATTAAATTAACGCCTCTTTTACAAAGTCAGTATTTACACATATTAAAACAAACTGCTTTCTTTGCTCAAAGAACAAATATTATTTTAATTTTATTATTACACTATTACAATTAAGATAAACATCTAACGAATCACATTGGATGAAAAAAATTTCATACATACGTACAAGGAAAAAAGAGAAATTCATAACACCATCATCACTTTTGACATTTGGGAAAAACAGACTCATATTGACCATTTTCCTTTATAACACTTACCACTCTGTATTACTCGCTTGATCAAGCTTAGCACTTCTCCTGGACTACACACCTCTCCCTTGTCTGGACAAAAGACCGCACCAGCACTATTAAAGCAGATGATACTGTTAACACAACTGGTTAACCAATTCCATCCACACAGTTTCTCTACTAGCTTATTCTCAAAATGCAACGATACAGTCATGCAGATTCCCTGACCCTGGAGAGTGAGAGCTACCTTCCCTGACTGACCTAAAGCATAAACTGGACAAACTAATTCCCCATGGACACAAGACCTGTTGGTGGGCCCCTTAACAGCCCTTACCCAACAGATCAATCAATAGGCCACTACTCTCAGCTCTGCACTCTTCTATTATGTGGTGAATAGGAATCAGACAAACCGCCTCTGTGGAGTTACTTCTTAACAAGCAGCTCTTACTAATCCGGAAGCCTTTATAAACCTGTTCTTGGTATCCTCTGGGTGCGGGTGGGGGGTGGGGGTGGGTTTAGTGATTGGGTGCCTGAAAGGGTTTTGGGGTTATTAAGAGGGATATAAGGAAGTGAATGTATTAATCCCTCCACAACTGAACAGCATGATCTGATTCCCACACAATGACATGTGTTTTTATTTGGAATTTGCACTCGAGCATTTAATGTAACAATGCTCAGCCTGCAGACATATAAACAATACTGGGAAGGACTGCTGGAAGCCTGTATATACATTCTTAAAGTACATCTGCTTCTACCTTACCCACAGCTCTGGGAAATGCAATGAAGGCTATTAAATAAATCCCCGTGGGGCATTAGAACAACATGAAGTGCAAAAATAAGCCTGATGCATTTACACATGTAATATGATACTGAGTAAAATTTATATAGCCTTGAGACTTGAACATGATGCAAGTTTGATTAGTCATTTATGTATCACAGATGGATGAACAATTGCAAGTCATCTTTGTAAAGGTATACCTCGCATGTTTCAAGAATGTAAAAGAAAAGTACTGGGAGCAGTTTCAGAGGACTCAACATGGAATGTCTCTCTAGTTGTATATACTATACTATCTATGAACTGGGCCAATAGGTCAACTGCATTCCATCAAGGGCAATGTCCTCCATGGAAACCTGGGCATAAAAGCCAGGGCGTGCCAGGTCTCAGCCTGGTCTGATCAGTCCATCACTGTCCAAAGCACAGAGACACACCAGACAGATAACATAAAAAATACAACATGTAAGATGTAAATTAAAAATCAAAGCTATAGTGAGAGTGTGAGGTCTCAGGCTTTCCAGTCCCACCTGTACAATAAACATATCCAACATAAACTTTAAAAACAGGTGGGTTTTTTTTTTTAACTAAAACCTGTTGAGAGCGTTGTATTCATAATTGGGTTGTAAAGAATCAATGTTTTATACCATATTGGCAACTCTGCAGGCTGAGGGAAGGAACAGCTTTCCAGCCACTGGGCACTACCTACATGTAGCTATTACTTTAAACTCCAGATTCTCACATAGCTCATTCAAGCTGAGTACACAACACCCAACACACATGTCAACCTGTTGATTAAATGATATAACAAATCAAGCTGAGCTGCTTCAGTGATTCTTACATACATGTATAATCAATGTACACATAGCCCTTGTCTGACCACGTATGGCTACTGTAAATGGCCTGAACTAGACCAGCTCCTGTATTTATTTGATTGGTGTTTTATGCCATACGTACTCGTGAATATTTCATTTAAACAACTATGGCCGGCATTATGGTGGGAGCAAACAGGACAGAGCCCCAGGGGAACAGCTTCTGTAAGTAAAACATTGATTAATGCCAAGCTAAAGCTGTACATTACATGAGTCACGTCAGGTTAATTTCCAAAACTTAGGTTGAAACTGAATACATGTTGACATATGTCTGACTCAACATGCAATGTACTAAATATAATAAGTAAATAAATGCTAAATCACACATTTTCAACATGAAATCAAAGTCAAAAATTGTACTCCCTTATTTTGGGATGAAGTACCTGAATTCTTGAACCTTTTCAACCAATATGCAACCAATATTTTGAAACAATCTGGGAGAACTATAGGCCGTTGAGAAATAAGTTGTACAGTTTCGTGGAGCTTACATATTTAATGACACAAACAAGTCATTTTTACCATCATCTTTATGATAATTATATGCATAAATTCCAGCGAAGAAAGGGCTCTGGTGTTTGAAACTGTTAAGATTTACCGCAGGCAGTCTTTAATTAATAAAACATTGTCTGATGTCTCCTTTTTTTTCCTCCCCAAACACTGAAGCCAACTGCTGATGCCTCCAATGATTTCTATTTCTGGTTATTATCTATATATGCTTGCATTTGATGTATCACCTCTTCACCAGTGATAAAGACAATGATGTACATCATGTCCACTAGATAAGGAACTGACTGTGTTATATTATGTGGGGTACTGGGATTGGCTGGACATCAAAAACAGCCCAAGGCTGCCTTCAGCACAACAGTCCCTCTACAGACTAGACTCACACATCCTATAGGCCAGCTACTAACCCATCTATCACCTTCTTCACTTCAACAGCACTCTACAAAGTTCCTGTGAGGATGGAATACATACTTGTAGCGAGAACATTTAGAGTGGGAGGGGCAGTCTCTATTGGATCAATGGATGATGCTTAAGCTGCTGGCTGGATGCTGAAAACAAATTGGCACAGTGCTGTCAGGGTCAACTTCGCTCCGAAAGTCACTGGCTTTGCCACCATACAAATACCAAAACCAATTTCCTTCACACTCACCCCATATATACATGTGTACAGGTTTTAAGGGCAATTTGTGTATTTCTTCCACCATTCCACCAAACAATATGACCCTATACAAAGGGAGTCTTGTTCAACCCTAAAACGCCTCAAGCCACTCTAAAACCTACCAGAATGTTTCAACCTAAGATGTATCATAGGACAACTTTTCACTGAAACCTGAACATTGGCAATTCAGCTTTGATAAATCATGTTCATAACCTTACCCAACTGTTAATTGCTGGACGTGTCCAAATATACATGTTAAGTAGAGGTGACCTTTTAAACAACATCGGGTGTGTCACACAACACACCGGTCCATGCATTTACCTCCCTGAATAATATTACTTCAAGCTGTTTATTTCTACAAATAAAAGAATTTGAGTTTGTTTACTTGTTAGAGATTTGCTTTTATGATTTACATAAAGGTGAACTACTGGAATTTATTCAAATAATAAAAGTGTTCCTTCGCATAGTTTATAGCTATCTATTTTGTTTTCACATTTCTGATATTTTACACCCAGACGCCATAACTAGGAAAAAGAAAGACTTGTTTCATGACATTCTAATCTGAGACCAGCGGTATGACATCATATTACATGTACAGTAAACTTTAACATTCCTACGTCACTCAACAATAAGACACAGCGTCATACATACGCCGCAGCGGTGAAGTGTCTAGGTCAAGTGCAATGGATTTAGCTTGTCGATGATGGGTTTAAAATGCATGACCTCTGTGGAGGATGTGAAAGAGAACGGCAGCAAAAAGCTGTATGAAATATGTTTTTTGCCTCATTTTTTTCATTTTTTGTGGTAAAATAGACATGAACACCTTCGTCTTGTTTCGTATCTCATCACTACCTCCAGTGCTGCATATTCTTGGATTTGACCCGGTACAAAACATTCAGCAGTATAAGGCTACACAACAAACGCCTCTACAGCACTTCTAAACCCCTAATCATATTTTCACCACAACATTAATAAATTCCTAAAAAAAAAAACCAAAACAATCTGATGGCTTTATTACAAACCTTATCCAAAGCAACAGTTACAATACTTCTCATCACAACATTCATTTCTCACTGATGAGAGGCTTCTGAATGGACACTGAGTTGACCAGTAGGCCATGGATCCCCCTCCCCCCCACCCTCCACCCAACTCTCATCACAACATGTTGTTTTCATTAATTCATAAGATTAACAAAAAGTAGACTGTAAAATAACAGGTAAAGAAAAGTGCAATGGTCGTCATCTCCTGGAATCCTGACATTAGTATATATTTCTGCTAAATGTTGACTTGATCTGGATTTTTCCCAGAAGAAACTGAGATTTATGGCTGTCAGACATGGACGATCCAGCAAATATGTAAGTAGCAATCATTAATGTGCAAGGCATACAATATTACAACTAACACTATGTTCAGTTACTTTGTCAAGTTAATTGTATACAAAAAGAGAATGGTCTAATCTGGCCTCAGAAGGGCAGGGGGTGGAACCACTGGTGAAGGGCACCTCATTGTTGAATATTTTGATTCTCATACATTTCTAAGGGCCTCGGTTCCTATGGTTGACCTCCACCCCACGTGCATACTGCAACACGTACCTGGCCCAAAAATTCAGTCTTAGGATGACTTGTATTTACTGATATGAGGAGAACTCTGCCATCCAGGGTGACACGTGCATGATTTTAAATGCTCTTCAAAAACTTTGTTGTTTTCATAACCAAGTTCTTCCACACTGAAGTCAAATATTCCTTCTTGATTCTGGATTCAACACTAAATTTGAGTAAATTTATGAACTTTAACCCTAAACAGCTGATGTTGAAAGGCATCCACTGCTTTCGCCACTGTGGCGAAGGGACGTCAATTTGCTTTCACCACACAGAAATTATATTCGCCAAAACTAATATTGCGAATGGCTAGCCCAAGCCTAGCGACTAAGTAGCTAATCCAAGTCTTATCATGAATTCGGGCTGTTTTTTTTTTTTTAAATTTCTTTTTTTTTTAAGCAAAGGAATCTTCGAGCAAACGGCAGCGTCCAGTAATCAGACGCTGAGAAGGGTTGGATTAGGCCCTGCCTAGACAGTGCTTGTTTATTGGGTGATTTATCACCAACTTTCACTTCTAATCCAGTCAACATATGTAAAGGGGCTGGGAACGTGGCTGGGGTTACCAGCAGATATATCCTCAAAAATCCTGAAAACGCATAGCAAGACCTGTCACACTTTTCTTACAATTTTGTTAACCATTACAATTTGAATTAATTTGAACTATTCTACTTAACCCTAGAATGGACCTTACATGTTCTGAAGTTGATGTCACACTGCAGTACATTAACGGAGCTTATGTGTGTAATGCCACAACACCAAACTGATCAGCCCAGAAAGTGACAATAAATCACATCACAATGAATAACTGATCCTGGCACAGCTTTTATCATAATGGATTTCAACTGACAAAACAAAGTTCTTCATTTGCCCTCGGAGAAGTTGATATTAAAAAACACCTATTTCACTCATCTAGAGTTATTACACTTTTCTTTCAGTCTTCCAAATCTGTGAAGTTTCTGACAGCACTACTGTGTCCACACACAACAAAGACCCCTGGGGATAAACTTGCAATCCGATGACACTAAGCAAGAAAGTAAGGGTGGGTTCCTATATTCTAATTGGCACTGAGATGATGATTACAACGTTTTTGGGATCCTCCTCCTTCCACTGATGAGATTTTTCCAATGACATTCACCAGCTTTTTTATGCTTTGCTACCTCCAGGACCTTTCAGCTTAAAAACTGCATGATCATTTTCTGTTGCAATTTCATCAGAAAACTGCATTAATATGCTGTTATCTTTTTTCACACAGATGCTGTTATCTTTTTTCACACAGACGCTGCATGAATAGTAATTAATGTAACTTTATTCCCCCCACTCCTACCCAGCCACATAAAAGTTAAAAAGAGGATTCAAGAGCTAAAGCTCCTTGAGTACATCTTACAAAATGCTTTAGTTTTTCACTCACTAGTATATACTTTACAAGAAAACAATAAAACATGTGTGAATGCTCCTGGGTACATAGTCACACTCTACAGAACTGTGGAGGATGCATGCTGACGGTGATATCTGACAAAATACACAATGCCGACAATTTACAGTGAACATTTCAGACAAGTGGTCTTCCACAGCTATGCAGCACTGTAGTGTGCCTGAGAGACTGAAGTATGAGTGGTATCACATGTACCTTTCATCTATAACAAGATAACACACCCTATAGCCCTTAAGCTCCGAGTCTCTCTACCATGACAATAATACTCGATCTTAATTTGTCGTGGTAACCAGATAACCCTGTTAGTGATTGGAACCTTCGGCAAAGAAGTAATGCGCCAGATCATACTTTCTAATGCAAATTGTCTTCAGTATCTTAAGACTGCTAGATGTTATATGTCTTCAACTTCTTCATAAGCTAAGATTATATTGTTTGCTTGTTTTCTGCTGAGGGATTGTGGTGGTGAAAGAAAATTATTTTGGTCCAATGACAAAAGTCTTATTACCCTATACTAGGCTCTGTTACAATCTGGACAGCCCTGTTGCTAGAGAGAGAGATGCAATGTGCACGCATGGCCCAGTTAGAGAATACAAACACCTGGCCAACAGGCCCTTGGCCAATAACCTACACAAAGCTTATACTGCTATCTATTATATCAAGCCAGGAAGTACCAAGATTGACATTCGGGTGCCTTTTGCACGCTTAAAGCGAATCAGGTCCAAGCTGGATTATAACCACTGTCCTCTTGCAATTTCAGGCATTTCCCATTCTTCAGTTTTAGGAAGGATCCAATAAACATTTGACTGACCACAGGCCAGACTCTGCGTTAAAAGGTAAGACTCTCTACCAACTCAGAAGAAATTCTGTGTACAAACTAAAAAAGTTAGTTTTTAGTTCTCTGTATACATACCAGCACGTTGAAGATATCTCCAAGTTATGAAACTGTTCCTGCTCGATCAATTTCTGTTTGGTCATCTACATTGTAATTAAAAACAGTCTGACTAATCAGTACATCTTTTCATGCTCAGCAAAAACAGAGTACCATGTTAATGAAAAAATTCAATACATTAAATAAACAACCACTTAAGTAAAGACGAAAAAACCTCTGCAAGTTAAGGCTATTTCACACATCAACGCTAATGCCTTCATTAAAACAAAACACAGCTTCGAATGGCTTAATGTTTTCCTTTTTCTTATTTTTTTACTTCTTTTTTTTCTTCAAATTTCATATTTTAGTGTAAGTTTTTGCTAATAATAAATCAACTGCCCAGTATGATATAAACCTGATGTGATCAAATGACAACTATACTTGTAACCATATGTTTAACTGCATAATTACATTTCCTTAACCTTCTTTATATTAAGAGCTTTTATCTGCAACAGCCTTAACATGAATCCTTGCATGACCCCTTCAGTTTATTTAAAACTGAAATGAACTTTTCTCCATGAAGTTCAAATCAAAAGTTAACGATAAATTCAAAATTTTAATGAAGTTAAATTTTCATCATATAATTCCTCGTGGTAATTTGGGCCTTCTGCTCCAGCAAATGCATTGTTTCAAATTGGAGACACTGTGCATGTTTCATAAAACAAAGATATGACTTTAAGCAACAAACCACAAAGTAAAATTTAATATTCTGAACATTGAACACTGACATTCAAAGTTTGCTGGCTTATCCATCCTTTTTTATGCCTGAACAAAAGATATTAAAGCTATAAAGCTATATAAGACCACACTCTATAGTCACCTCTGATACATACAGCCCTTAGGCCATGCAGGCAGCTAATATGGTGACCTTGAATTAAATTTTAGGGGTAGCGTTTAAAATATTCACTGGACCATGAAGCCATTAGCATACCTACTTACAAATGAACCTTTCTAGGGCTACAAAGTCCCCATGCAGTGAGCTCTTCCAACTTTAATAACTCATTCAAATGTACTGTTGGTCACGGGATTTTCGTGTCACAGACGCTTTGGTAGAAGGATAAAGTACACCCTGAAGTCAGTTCTAACCCGATAACTGTCAATCAAAGTATGTCATCTTACTTGTGTTTGTGCCTACCTGCATGAATGATAAGCTATAAGGTGGGTGGGTAATAGGGGACAACATATACTTCTTTCCAGAACACAAACAATACAGTGGTTCCAAGACAGAGAAAAACAGTCTTGGAGAGTTGTACCAAAACATTAACTAGTTAATGAACAGTTACAATTAAAAGCCCTAAAGTTCTAATATATACATATCATTATGTACATGTCTGCAGATAAGCCTATCAGATAAATATAATGAAAGCAAAATATAATAATACTACAACAAAACCAAAAAAGGTTTGTTACCACCATACTTCAACCCTTTCACTTGTTTGCAAGGGCATTATTCTCTGTGGACTGATAAAATTGCACTTGTTGTGAGGCCATGAAATTGACCAATCCAACCAATGCTGTTTTGTCTCCAAAATCAAAAAAATGTGCATAAACTGTACTGAAAGGTTCTCTTTCATATGTGAAAAGGTTGAGAAAAAAGGGTAGGTAATAATAACACACACATGAGCAGACAGACAGGGGTTGCACAAGCAAGGAGGTAAAAGTACATCGATTCATGTATACATGCAGAAGTGGCTCCATTTGTCCTCAAACTGAATTGGTCCTAGATGACGTACAGATACGCACACCATATTGACGGAAGACAACCACAAAGGTTCCACAAGCAGTGAGTGCGGTGCGATCTAGGCTTTTCTATTATGTTTTGCTTCAACGAAGTATACATCTATGAACAGATTCTTTCCAGTCCTAATTACTCATAAAATAGAACTTCATTTGACCAAATTTCTTTTCTCAATTCCACCCCTCATATATTCCATATTTCTCCCAACTTCCGAGATAATAACATTTCTTTGTGATAATTACTGTTATGTGCTTCAAACATGTATCATTTTTTCCCAATGAACCACTTCATATATTAACATTTCATTGTAATGTTCATGTACTTCACATGCACACTTCATCCTAATGAAGCAATTCATACATTCACATATATTTCTAATAGTTTCGGACTTCTGATATTCACATTTTTCCCAATGAAGCATGTATTCCTGTATTCACACTTCTCCCAATGAAGCATGTATTCATGTATTCACACTTTTCCCAATGAAGCATGTATTCACATTTTTCCCAATGAAGCATGTATTCATGTATTCACACTTCTCCCGATGAAGCATGTATTCCTGTATTTACACTTCTCCCAATGAAGCATGTATTCATGTATTCACACTTCTCCCAATGAAGCATGTATTCATACTTCTCCCAATGAAGCATGTACTCATGTATTCACATTTTCCCCAATGAAGCATGTATTCACATTTACTCCCCATTAGAACGCTTCATAGTTGGCAAATAACCCAAAATGTCCAAATCAGTGCTGTCTAGAAATTAATGAAATCTAAGAATAGCTGATGTGGTTATAACTACAAGTTGCTGGCATCCCTGCACAAAAGTGTTCAGTTGAAGGATGCACATGGTACCATTCACTAACGTTACCTACATCACCCTATGGCGCAAACTGCATGTCTGAAATGCCGTCAAGTTGTGCGAACCACTTATACGTCTCAATTGAATTATCCAAGCACAGCGATATCTAAAACTGGGAAGGATTTGCCCAGTACATCACTCGGCTTTAATTACTATTGATTGTTTTTGAAGAGAGAAGAACAATTGGATAGAAGCTGTAGCTAGCACCTGCCTCATGGTGGGCTGATATAAGAGCACATTAGAGCGCCTCTATTAAGGGACTTATCAACATTTTAAGACATGCAGAATTGTTTGGGGAAGGGGGAAAGGTAGGAAACACTGGAATGGTTAGTGAACACGCAATTCCGCTTAAGGGAGCTGCTAACCTTGACAGTAAATTCTGTGTGAGGCAAAATAAAAGGTCGTGAAATTATAAATAAGGTAGAGAGAACCCATGAAGTCCTCTCCATGCCCACATACATCCTGTTTCATTTATAATTTACAGTTATTTAAGAAACCTGGGTTTAGAATTACGTAACTATTGTATGTACCTGTTTCATCACCAAAGCCAGAAATTAAAGTACCGTATAACAAATATCTCAAGAGGCTATTGCAAGAGAAGAACCTACCTGTCACATTCCTTCAAAAACAGCCACAGGTTAGAACCAATACATGTACAAAGCAAGTTGATTTATTTTTTCGAAGCTGTAAACACAAGTGCTTATATTAGATAACATCAATGGGGTTTACTTTACACATCTAACATGAAAATAGTAAAATTCCCAGTAGATAAATGATCTGCATATATGGAATCATGTAAGTTCAAACTTCAAACCCACAAAGCTGAAGAAAATACAGGAGAAGGTGTTGTAAAATATACTATTACACAGAGATGATTCTTGAACAGAAATTTGAGACCATGCAGGGCAACTCTACCTGAAACTCAAACATTTCCAAATACTCTGGAAGCATTGCAGAAAATTAAAACATGTTCAAGTATGATTTCCTTCCACCATGCTCTGCTTGCAAATCTAGCACTGAAGGCTATGTATTAAAAGTGTTCATATTATACTATCACCGAGCCAACTTCAGTGCTGTTAAATTCCACATAACAAAAGTCCCCCTAATGGGGAGATACTTTAACATGCCTCCTTGACAATAAAAGATAAAATATAAGCCAAAACAAAAGTTTTCCGTCAAATGTTAATGGGTGTCACAAATGAATATGAAATTGAGGCTTCAGACTACAATTTCAGTAAGCTCCATGTATAACTACTTGGTCTGATCAGCAGAAACTCCAGATGTACAACGCAGGCACCACCACCATGCAGGCCTCTGTAAGGACCACAACACGCAACCTGGCTGGCAGTTGGGCTACAACAGTTTTTGATCTCTGCACAAGTGCTATGTTGTGTTGAGAAAACAGGTACTTAACCCCCAGGGTTCTCCTCCCCTTATCTATAGCGTGAAGATAGCCTCCCACCGCTCACGCCAGCTTCCAGGGCAATCAAAACATTTAGGGAAACATTAGCGCAACATCTAGGTATACAGTGTCTAGGTAAGAAAAGCACACCAGTATGTAACCAACCATAGACAGGCAATTTTACATCTGACAGCTGAACATCAAACAGAAGGCCATCAGCAACAACTACACAGTGTGGAGCTGTAGATATGCCCTACACATACTACAGAGATAACTGACCAGGAAACTTTGATCTGTGCTGACAGGTTTTATCACCAAAAGATCATATTCCATCCCATTATTTTAAGTAGCACATACTCTCTCTGCTTTACATGTTACCTACGCCAAGACGTTCTCACGAGAGCTAATTGCTAATTTTCGTAGTGTGCAGACTTCAGCTTCCTGAATGATGTCAACATGTAATTTTCATAAAATCTTCATGTGCAACAATGATGTAATAACATAATAAAATTTAAAATCAACTCAATGTCACCTTAAAGGTGAACTGTTCCTGCTGATCACATTTTTCTCGCAAAACTGACACAGTATATCTTAGAGATGATTTAAAGAGTTAAAATCAGACCCCTCCTCCACTCAAAATTATGCTCCAACCATTTTGAGGCATGTTTTGACCCAGCTTACAGGATAAAAATGAGGTTTGGAATTAAATTGGAGAGGAACAGAGAGTAAAAAAAATCAGACAACGGTTGAAAACAGAAGCAGTACGTACTATTTTCAACATTCCTGGTCACCAAAGCAGTTCTCCTGTCAAAAAATGTGGGTCAAATCCAATGTAGCCTTTAAACCTTTAAACAGGATTGCTACTGTTATGTAATGCATATTTGGCATACTGGCACCATTCAAGGACAGACAAGCAATGTGAATTTTTTTTGCTCGGAATTTTTGGTGTTAAATACATTTTAAATTCTGCAAGTAAAATAACTCACCAGTTGCATTTTTTTGTTTTCATATTTTTTTCCATATCACAGTTATACCATTCAGTTAGGTAAATTAAGAAATAAAACTGAGACAGTTCACCTTTAATACCAAGGTGAGAAATGCACATACATGCACATGAAAGCATTAATTTAACCACTATTCTTTTGATACCAAAATACATCCGCCTATTTAAATCTGGGTCTACACATAGTTCACAAATCAATCTATAATAGTATAGGTCAGCCAAGAATACTGTCCTTAATGTTTTTTCCCCTGTTGCTTTTGCAGGCACCAAAACATTCCAGCTCTATGACAACCATCTTGGCATATTGAATAAGATCTATATAACCAAGAAATACACTTTGATATACATGAAACTACTTGTGAATCTTCATTATATATAGCCATTCATGTTCCAGTGAGAACCATACAGCTGCACTGGTTTCTCATGTATATGAGATCATTGTGGGTCATAATGATGAATATTAACTGTTAAGAGGCCGGAATTCACCAGTATTAATAAATACATGTGACCATTTGCCACCTATCATGCTTTTCATCACTGCTCTGGTTTTAATCTCCCTACAGTATATTTTTTTTTAATATCAACAGTACTGTGACAATAGGGGAGTTTCGAGTTCAAATTTTTTGGTTATTAAAGGTAAAAACCCCCCTGTATCATAAGACTTATGAAAAATGGTAGGCCATCTTTGCTAACACTCATTTAATTACCGATCACCTGTCTTACCATGTTCCAGAGGCACAAATGGTACCTCACTCTTCTACAAGTCTCTCAAGTTCACAAATGTTCAGCTCATCAATTTTCTGCATTGTTCTGCATTACTTTTGTGAACCTTTTTTCTGACACCTCATGTTATAGTACATGTGACCAAACATAGTTGCTTAACATTTCTGACAGGTCATATAATACAATAGGGTTTTTTTTACCCTTTAGGAACAGAACAGTTCAAACTCCCCTAATGATGTAATAATAAAGGGTATCCTTCACCATTTGGCTTCAACTTATCAGGTTTCATCAGATGCCCCTTGCACGAATGTGGCAAGAGATGCATTGTGGTAAAAGGACCAATGTCAGATCTCCTGTCAATATATGACATTAATGAAATCCTGAGTAAACGGATATCACTTAAGCTGATTATAGCAGCTTAGGGTCAGGGAAAGGAGGAGAAAAAAAAAAACCAAAAACAAAAGAGAAAAAAAACACACACCCAACAGTCTGGTGCTATGTAGATTCTGTTTAGCAAAAGCCTTGCCGGCTCAGCAGAACAAATGAAGATCACAAAAATAAAGCGTGTATCCAATGTCTGATCAAAGCAAGGATATTAACACAGACACGTACGGAAGACACTTCTAAAGACAGGCGTCAAAGGGATAAATGCTCTGATTTCAACAAAAACCCCAAAGCACAGTTCCTTTCTGAGTGTATCACCAGGGCTCCTTTATATTACATGGAATGTAAATCAAAAGTCTTTGCAAACGAAATCAATCTAGCCTTTGTAGGCATAACTGAGTTTTCTAGATCAACAGAATCAATCTGGCCTTCATGGGCATAACTGAGTTTTCTGGATCATTTGTCATGCAGACAAATAAGTCTGAGCACTGAAATCGGTGCAAGAAAACATTGCAAAGTCATAAGGGAGCCTACATACAACACTGGCTAAACTTGCTAATCTAATACTAAAAGGGAAATTCTCCTTTATAAGAAAATGTTCAAGAAAAATTGGCAAAATAAGCTTTATGTAGCTATAAAGCTTGAAGTGTGCAGACTCTCTGTGAGTGCATCAAAACTGTAATCAGTAAAAGGGGTTGACATGTTTGTTGAGAACCAATGTTCTAATTATTATAAAGGGCAAACACATAGAGGTATGTCTTATCACTTTGATTTCTTTTCTAAACAGGATAATGTCATTCATGTAATCACTAAGGGTTTGACTGAGATTCTGGCCAACGACACTCCAGTATATTGCATTTATCTGACCACAGTCATGTTCATTGGTGGCGTAAAGTTTACAAGTATTTTCTAAATTTAATGTACCGTTCATATCTGTCACTCACATCAAATAATTTCTTTACTAGAAAGACTGAGGAAACCATGATACCGTAATAAAGTAAAACATATAAATTGCCTATTTTTGTAAGGAAAGTCTTAGGAACGGTGACTTCCAATGAATTTCCATAAACATGTCTGTGTACAGTGCAATTCAGGAAGAACTGATTTCATCACTGAAATATCAATGGAGGTGTGAATTCAAACAAAGGGGACTGTGGTGCTATGTCTGTCAGAGCATCAGAAGAATTCTATCACACGCTACTGGCAATTTAATCACATCCCTTATCAAAAAGGTCACTGAACCACCAGCCGTCCACATCACTAACTTCAAACCCTTGAAAAAAAAAAGGTAAGAAGTCTCCAGAATTTGACAAGCTTGTTACCTCTGCCATCCTTGTCTTTCAAAATAAGGCATGACATTTACAACCTTAAAAAAAAAAAACATGTTAGCTGTCAAGAAGGAACTTTTTTTTATCATAAGCCTTCAGGAGGGAAATGTCGGGAATGCTGCAACAGTTGACACCGGCAACAGATGGCTTTGATGACGCATTCCCTAAAGACTCGGAACACCATATGGACAGTATGGGCTAAAGCTGGGCACCCTGTTAATTTGTGCATGCAAACAGTCACAGTACTTAGATGGTTACAGAGTCAATAGAGTGGAAAATGAGGATTAATGTCATCGGCGGCCGTGATTATTTCCCAACACTGACCACAATCGTCTGGGAAGAAATTCCGTAATGTAGGGCTCGGGAGGAAATCTCATCAAAACTATCTTCAGCAGAGAGGACTGAATCAATATGCCATCAAAACCCTTTCCAGGAACTGGACAGACTGGCAACTGTGAGGCAATGTTCTTAGCCTCGTGCAAGTTGTGGCAAGCAACTACCATATGTCAGAATACAGATATTGGATCCCAAATGGACGAGTATGAGTTTCCAAACACGGGATCAAACGGGATCCTGTAACGGCAACCATGCTAGCGATTTTCACGAAACGAAGCCTCTGTTTCTTGGGCAAGTCATAAGCCAATCAAGGCAGGACTACACGATCTGTTTGCATTCTTGTTCTCTTTTGATTTCACAATGTACACTGATGCTGACTGGTCAACATGTTCTGTCCACTATGGTCTTATTTTGGCTTTTCCCCCTGAGAGATAAGGTCCCCTTCATACAAATCACATCCATGGATAAGCCTAGCTCCATTACCCCAGTCCTTCAACTGGGGGCCACAATAACAATCCAATGGTTAATCTTCAACCAAATATTAGTTTGGAGCTGAGTAAATCGTCTCAGAACGCCGCTGGGCCATCTATTAACTTCCTCTCAAGCCTCGGGCTTTGTCATCAAAGCCTGTTCGTCTTAACTCCTTCTGACAACTGGAAACTTAGTTGGTGTCCAAAGCGACTTCTGCCACTGCTTTATCACACAAAATGTCCATATGCCTCAATATCTGCAATAACTATCTGCCACACATGACCTATTTAGTTTTCTCAGCTAGCAACATTAATGAGCTTGGACTTACATTTAAATGCTAACTGGAAAACACATATCAACCACCAGCAACCATACATGACAAGAATGGGTTTTTTAACTATACATATCCCAAGTTTTGAGAAAGAATGAATTCCATTTGACTAGGATGACAAATGATCCTTTCATTTGAGTTCAAAAGAGTTCATATAAATATTACAGACATCCTGTAATTCTTGAACCTTTTCGCATGTATGCAAGGGGTTTATTCAAGCATATTCTAAAGGCATTATTCTGTTCAGACAGATAAAATTATACCTTTTGTGTAGCTCTGAAAATGGCCAATCCAACCAACATAGTTTTGTCTCCAAAACATCTGAATTATCTGCAAATCATATCATTTGAAAAAGGGGCATAACCATATCAGCCATACCAACTACATGGACATTGTACAAACATAATTCAGTCCTTTTCCTTGCAGATTATTAATATTTAAACAGTTCAAGAGCTGTACCAAAAATACCAACTCTCAGTAGAATCAATTCAATAAGCAAGAATAAAATCCAGACAAATGACCCCAAAGGCCGACCACAGATGGACTGACCTCGCTATCTACTGGTCAAAGACAATGCAATCTGACGTAGGCTCATCCAGTGGGAGTTGACAACTTCTCCACCTCGTATCAAATAACATGGCTGCATTAGTACTAAAGGTGACGAACTCTGGAAACTAGATCTCAACAATTCACAGTTTCTGTCCCATGAGATAATAAGTGGTATCTCAACTGGATGTAGCTGGTTTACATTGGATATAGTCACTGTGGAACCAGGCTGCTGGAATCTGGGGATAAATACATGCACAAAATGTTGGGTTAACAGTCTGGTCCAACAAATGATAAATATAATTTATTTCTTTAATTTCAGTCAAATGTCTGTTCACAGTTTTCTTATACCTGTGCAAGGAACTTCCGTGGCTAAGTTGGTTAGCGCACTAGTGCAGCGTAATGACCAAGAAGCCTCTCAACAATGCAGTCGCTATGAGTTCAAGTCTAGTTTATTCTGGCTTCCTCTCCGGCTGTATTTGGGAAGGTCTTCCAGCAACCTGCAGATGTTCGTGGATTTCTCCCGGGCTCTGCCTGGTTTCCTCCAAGCTTAATGCTGGCTGCCGTCGTATAAGTGAAATATTCTTGAGTACGGCGTAAAACACCAGTCAAATAAATAAATAAATATACTTGTACAAATTATTATCAGTTGACAGGCTCATGGGTGAAACAAACTAACAAAACTAAAAACACTGCCCTTCAAAAGGTCTCAGCTATCAGCAAAAGCAAATTCTTAAAGCCAAAGAAAACACTGAAATGAAGCACAATCAGATGAAAGGGCATTAACCACTGTCCAGGAAAATATTCTGATTTTTTTGTTGTCCACATTCTTCATTTCAAGGTCAATTTGGCAAATCAATGAACGTATATCTATGATCATTATTATTATGTGTATGCATTTTGAACTATGAAATCAATCAGCTAAGATTATGTTAAGTGGCAAAACCTGATGTGACATCGCTGGTCTCAATATGGTCAGAAAGGGTCACTGTAGACTCGAGAGTTTCAAATGCTTTTCATCAGTCTAAACAAGTTCTAAAAAAATAAATAAATGAACACTTTTTCTGAACACTGTTTGACAGTCTTTCATCAGACATATACTTTGTTTTAAGATTACCATAGCCTTTAAATGATTTGCTGTACAAAAATCCTATAAAATAAGGTTTACAGAGTAAACTATATAATGCAAACTGCATTTGGTTGGCATAACATTTCTTTTCTTGGATACACTAAATGTAGTTCTGCTCACTCACCAATATAAAAATCACCATTCAGGAATATACAACATTTATACTCAAGTCTCATCCATGTGATAATATGTGAGGGATAAAAATCCTGTTACAGAAGTATTTATATACAGTTTGAGTTGGTGTGACAGAATAACAGTTGCAATTAATTGTAAGCTCAGTCTGGTTTATCGGCCTGTCATTTAAAGGCTAAAGTAATCTTAAAGCGAAGTACGTGTCCGATGAAAGACCATCTTATTTATTTTTTTAGAACTTGTTTAGCCTGTATTTGAAACTTTGGAGTCTACAGTGACCCTTTCTGGTCATATTGAGACCAGTGAAGTCACATCAGGTTTTGCAACTTGACAACTTAACGTCCGTATTTTAGGTAAGTTTGGTATAAATATATAAATATAAATACAATGTGAAAGCATATCTACCGCTGCTTAAGTGGATTTCTAAAAAACACAATACGGAAATAAAATCATTACTTAATTAGAGCTGTATTTATAATATCGTGACTTTCAATTTGCATGGGTCTTACAAAAATTTTCAAGTGCTAATAATTTCTAGTTTGTTCTGTTAAGATATGCCTCCAGGCCAAAACTATATAAGAACAAGTAAAGTGCATGACTGAGAGTCTAAACTACCCATCTGTGCTACATGAAGCACTTCAAGCAAATCATGTGTCATGGATGCCTCACTCTCTCTGTGTTGTTGATACGATAACTGCAGACATTTCATTATCAACCTAATTGGATTGGCAGATTAGTTTTTAATGTCATTTTTGACCTTCTTCATATCCTTTCAGCCACATGGCCATGTATGATTTCTTGTTTGCTAAGTAAAACTATGTACAAGGCTTGATGGAATTAAAGCATTAATTCTCTTCAATGATAAAAATAAACAACTAAATAAAACAAAGCAGTACCCTTGAGATGTTAAACAGATTGCTTAATAATGTAATAAACATGCATTTTGTATTTGAGTATTAGAATATTTGCCCAAAGTTTAACATCCTGCTATCAAAAACTATCATCACCTTCAATTGGATCCTGATTCCTGTGCCATAGATATTCTTTTTTTATTCACATAAAAATGGGGCTTTTATCATCACTAATGCCATGGAGAATATCAACTTTACACACTGCCAAATGGAGGCTGACCAAAGATAAAAATGACAAAGAATGCAAGTCACAAAATTTTCCATGCTTACAAAGGTTTCAATTAAAAACAAGTTATTACTATTGTCATCAAACTATAGTTGAAAATTAGAAAGGCACAATTCATATATATTTATCACAGCTGCATCAAATCAAAAGACATCTTTAATGGTTCATTGAATGTTTCTGAAATAACAATAAGTTGTTTTTTTGATATATTTTAGCGTTATCCATACTTGTAAATTATTTGTTTCCAGTGGAGACAAGCAATTCTCTACGTTGCTCCGCCTGTCAAATTTCTAGCATTTTATCTTTTAACACAATAAGTTCTCTTTTAATACAAAGGTGGGATGTGACCACTACTCTAAATTTGTTCTTATCTATTTTGTTTTATTGTTCTTTTGCTTTTTTTCCCCACTTTCATGTATCATTATTTTAATGTGTCATAAGAATAATATGGAACAAGTGGAATGAAAAAGATAATACTCTAACAGAGTCTGCACTACAGTTGTGCACATCACTACAGTTGTATACATCACTACAGTTGTATACATCACTACAGTTGTACATATCACTATAGTTGTACACATTACTACAGTTGTATACATCACTACAGTTGTATACATCACTACAGTTGTATACACCACTATAGTTGTACATATCGCTATAGTTGTACACATTACTACAGTTGTATACATCACTACAGTTGTACACATCACTACAGTTGTACACATCACTACAGTTGTATACATCACTACAGTTGTACACATCACTATAGTTGTACACATCACTACAGTTGTATACATCACTACAGTTGTACACATCACTACAGTTGTATACATAACATCGGTTGTATACATCACATCAGTTGTATACATTGCTACAGATGTATACTACAATACAGTTGTATACATCACATCAGTTGTATACATCACTACAGTTGTACACATCACTATAGTTGTACACATCACTACAGTTGTACACATCACTACAGTTGTATACATCACTACAGTTGTACACATCACTACAGTGGTATACATAACATCAGTTGTATACATCACTACAGTTGTATACATCACTACAGTTGTACACATCACTACAGTTGTACACATCACTACAGTTGTACACATCACTACAGTTGTACACATCACTACAGTTGTACACATCACTACAGTTGTATACATCACTACAGTTGTACACATCACTACAGTGGTATACATAACATCAGTGGTATACATCACTACAGTTGTATACATCACTACAGTTGTACACATCACTACAGTTGTACACATCACTACAGTTGTACACATCACTACAGTTGTACACATCACTACAGTTGTACACATCACTACAGTTGTACACATCACTACAGTTGTACACATCACTACAGTTGTATACATCACTACAGTTGTACACATCACTACAGTGGTATACATAACATCAGTTGTATACATCACTACAGTTGTATACATCACTACAGTTGTACACATCACTACAGTGGTATACATAACATCAGTTGTATACATCACTACAGTTGTATACATAACATCAGTTGTATACATCACTACAGTTGTATACATCACTACAGTTGTACACATCACTACAGTGGTATACATAACATCAGTTGTACACATCACTACAGTGGTATACATAACATCAGTTGTATACATCACATCAGTTGTATACATCACTACAGTTGTATACATAACATCAGTTGTATACATCACTACAGTTGTACACATCACTACAGTGGTATACATAACATCAGTTGTATACATCACATCAGTTGTATACATCACTACAGGTGTATACAGATACACAACCTCACATTACACAAACCAATATAAAATAACCCAAAAAGACACAATTCTCTTTGGGTTGAAAACAGCACTGAAAAATACACCAGCCAACATAACGCTAATGGAAATAATTCATGTCTGGAAATTAAAATGATGACAAGTGAAGAGAAGGGAAACCTTCCTGCATTATGCAAGATCTGGAAGATACAGACCAAATGACATTAAAGTTAAGCTGATTGACTAACTATCAAAAAATACATCCTCTCTGCCGATCATTTATAAGATTATATGTCCTTTGAAAATTACCTTAAAGACTCCAAGGAAGTCCTCTGATCCCAACCAACGAGGAAATCATTCAAGTGGCTAATTCGAACGTCACCAAGAAATTGAATCAGAGCAGAGCCAAATCCTGTTCATGACATGTGCAGTGTTTACATCTGCCAGAACTTGAAATGGTAAGCAGCAAAGAACTGGAGGTAAATGAAGCCTAAAGGCACACTGAGATGTCCATTAAACTCTCCACTTTCTGCAAGGTTAATCCAGGAAGGCATTCACCAAGTACATGTACAGCTTTTGTAACAAAAAAATAAATAAATCAATTAATTACAAAATAGCCCCTACGACCATTAGGGCCACTACTGGGTGACATATATTTTAACAGTCAACATCATACCACTTTATGATAACCATTCAGACAAGTCCAAGACACTGTCAGGCTTCCAGACTGGTCACACAAGACATGCCTTCAGTCCCGTTCTCAGACAAGGACTGTTCTAGGTTAATCTTGTCTCCACATTTAAGATTCAGGGGATGTTTCTCAAAAAGGACGTAGGACGATCGGAGACTTAAGCCATAAAAACTTAAGTCATAAAAACTTAAGTCATAAAATTTATGATGTCACCGTTCCTCAAAACAACTTTACGCCCTCAACAGGTCACAAATTTTGCGCCTGTGATGAGGTGTCGTAGGTCGGTCAGTCGCAACAGTGAAAAGCCTGCAAATATGTTGACAAATGTTGACAGATGCCACAATGCGCACATCAAAACATCAAGCACATTTCAGTAACCGCATTCAGAAAATGGACCAAAAGTATTCACGTTCGGAACTGCCTTTTTTCATTGAAGAGTTCCATTTCTTGTCCAAAACTAGGTCGCTGATAGATCGTAAAAGTTACGCCTATTGGAGAAATTTGAGACCTACTTTCAGAAACCGACATAGAAAAAAAAACATTGGTCCATCATAAATACCCTAAGACATTAAGTTAAAGACACTTTTGAGAAACAGCTCCCTGATCTTGTTAGGAGAGCAATCCATGGCAGAGCGGTTTATATGGTGCTTGCCTATCAAATGCTACATCACACAAGATATCTGCAAACTGCAGAGGGTCGTGGGTCTCCAAAGGGCTCTGCCCAGTTTTTTCCACCAAAATGCCAGCCGTTGTCACATAAAACTCCAATCTAATATATAGTTAAATCCCCTTCTCAGACAGAACATTTCCTGAACTACTCTGCTTTCATTCTTCATTTTCAGGGACATGGTAACAACAGTGGTCAACGGTGCTCCTACATGACATTTTATCAAAACTGGGTAAGTTTGCCAAAGGTCGGTGGTTTACTTCTGGCACTCCTGTTTCCTCCTGATCCACAATACTGGCTGTCATTGTAAAAAGTGAAAAATTCATGACCACTATGGTTTTAAACAACAATCAATCTATCATGTCACAGTGCTTTCAAATGGCCAGTATTTATTCCTTTATTTCCTTGTTCTTTAATGTTAAAACTGTTGTTAGATCCAATGTTTATTAAAACCATACTGTAGTACAAATTTCGAGCATAATCTGGCAGGCATTTGTTGGTTGAATACGTTCATGAAAATATTTTATGAAGAAAATGGCGCGGCTAGATCATAACAACATGGAGTTCTACATGTAGGAATCAACAAGATTTAGCCAATCACCATATTTATACTTTTTAACGTATTCATTTCAACCAAAATTCATACACACTTACTAAATCATTGTATATTCAACACCAATGGCAAGACCCTAGTTCACTATGTTAAGTATTCTTACACAAACAGCTCAGAATAGTAAAACGGAAAACCTGTCAACAGTACACTGCTTAATGTCAAGGTTTAATGTTGGCGCAACATCCCGTCTCGCCCAGTACTAAAAGGTAAGGAAGACATAAAGTCATGATTACATGATAATGGCTTCCATTCTTGACCAATGCCTGAGAGTACCATGACCAACAAAACCCTTTAAGGCAACTTTAATGAATGACAGTAAATTCAAGACATGCTACATCGGGAGCATCAAGTTCCAAAAACAGCAAAAACACTTTAAATCCCCCCGACAGTAAATAGACAGCCCTGGAATGACAGGGTGACTGTAGCCTGGTAACATGGAGAGATCCCTACCCTTTAGTGGCGTATTTTTATTACCACTTAAAAATAACAAATCAGTGCACCAGATGAGAGTTTTGAAGAGTCCATGTAATGATATGGCCCAAGCCAATCCTCTCCAAACCTGTGTTTACAGCTTATCCTCTTTACATGATAGATTGGATGTTGCTTTTACCTCTGTCATCAAAATTACAGCCACCCGTCCTAACTTGATTTTTTTTCTCAACAGTGAAAACTCACAAACTTTTTAAAGGCACAAGTACAAAATTAGCCAAGGAATATTTAATCTTTACAACCAAATTCACAATGACGATGCATCGATCATGCTCTGGAGATGATGTTAAGAATAATGTGAAGATTAAACATCTGGAAGGAATTTCCTTATCAGCCATAAGCGTGTTACCATATTAAAATACATGAATGATTCAATCCTGACAAGTACCAAAAGCTTGACATGAAGACAACATGGTAAGTATTAAGATCTTGGCAATGTGCATAAGAACTATGCTGCAGGGCAGCCTCACCAGTTTGGAACTTATCCCTCATAGTTAGCACTGGTACAAACCAGCTGTGCTGGCTAAAGGTATTTTAATATCCCTTTAAATCACAATGCCAACATAATGCGGTTTGCAGAAACTAACTCATCAGCAATATATCAAGATAACTGGCCAAAGGCCAACAAATCACTTCCCTCAAGATTGAGAAGGTGGGTATCAGAATTATATGTTTTGTACACATAAATGTAACTTTTGATACAGCTGCCTTATAAATGCACCCAAATAATGTGATTTTGGGCACGATAAAACTGGCCAGGCCAGACACAAAGTTTCAGTGATCTCAAAACTTTTTTTCCCCCAAAACACTGAATAAATATCACATTTGAGTTTTTTTTGCACAAAAATGAAGGATTTCAAGTGTGTAAATAAGAAAAAAAATGAAAGCATCAAAAGTCTTCCATTTAAATGAGTATCTGTTTGCAAAACAATCAGACTTTTGAAAGAAGCTGCTTTTTTTTCTTCAATATGCCAGACACCATTGTAACCAATGGTCTCTTTGACCAAACAAGCTGCTGTTGACAAACTGCCAATGAAAAAAAGCAAGAAGAAAAAACACTTGCTTTTCCCATGTCAATATGCAAAATCTTGCAATAAATATTTCATGACGGCCTGAGCTGCTTTTTTCTTAGATCACGCTGTGTGTGTGTTCAATAGTAATATGTAGTCTAAAAAGGCATTTGTAAACAGTGTCACAAAAACGGAGAGCTCTCGACAAACAAAACCGGGGTTGAGCTTCAGAAGACAGCATAGTGACATCCACTTTGTCTGATCATACACCATGGCCTATAATTTCCATTTCATTATAAAAGGGTCAATATTTCCTCGGATATTTATAGAAGGATGTACGCAGTCCTGGCAGAGCTAAACACATTAGCTACTTTCAAGGGCTGATCGCAAGCAACGATAATATCATAAAGTACACATATGAGGGTGCTTTCCTTCGCAGAACTGGCTTCAATATGGAATATGTATGTCTACATCTCCAAAAACCAGAGATTCAATATTCAGTCGCAAATTTAAAATATTTACTGAAGAAAACAAAACTTGTGACATTTGTTTCCCATTGCCCAAACATTTTACTCTATATCTGAAGAAAATGTGAACTGATGATCGAAATCAAGTCCCATAATGTAAAAATAAAGGAAATATTTAACTTTTGCATAAACTGAAAACTTTACAACTTCATCTTGATTACCTGTCCAGTGTTTCCATGGATAGTTTAATATTAAATTTTATGACCAAAAAGCTTTTCAGACAGGGGAGCTTTAATACTGTCTTTTCCATAAACTCGGCAAATCAGAACTCTAATGATCAAAGATGATCAGAAATACAGTTTTTATGCAATGATTTACCTGAAATAAAATACTCACAACTTAGTGACTTTGGTACTTCAATGCTATTATTTGCCATCCCTACAGATATCGGTTTAACTTTTCTGGAACTATAGCTATCATTGTCCGCATTGTAAGGCTGAAAAACAATTACAATTATTTCCCGCTGGGATATAGCCGCTGGAAATGAAATCTACACTATGGGTGCCTAATTAAGCAGAGATGTCGTTATGACTTGCAAGTTTTATCAGAGGACAGAATCAGGAGGAATCTATTATGTTCAATACTACGGAAGTTTCTCTGTTCCATTTACAATTCCGCAAGAGAGGTACATGTAGTCATAAGAAAATCAACAACACTCTGGGGCCAAATCCATGGGTATCTCTGAAGACCAAACAAAACCAACCATTATCATCTTCAACCACAGGGGATCAGTCCTTCACACATGATCGTTCGGCTTGGCTCGTTAATTACAAGTAATAACGACATATATTCCAGATGAAGGTTTCAAGTCTCAAGGGATATCAATCGGCTGAATCCCTACAAGTTGCCGTATCATAAAAAGGATTATCTAGGAGACGAGAATCTTTGCAACGACAACAGGCCAAGGAATTTTATGTTCCCTTAGGGGAAAAGGATCAATTTGTTGAAAGACATTTTCCTGAAATCTCAAACAGAAAATATTTTCTCTCACAAATCTGGGCCAATTATAAGAGCAAAATGTAATAAGAGCATTGTATACCTGGAAATAACTGAAACACACGCTAGAAGAAATTTCATCTTTTTCAGATATATAAATATTTTGTTACATCCCCAAAAATGTAAACTTGAAAAAGAAGAGAACAAAACTGAGGATGTTATAATGATGTAGATGAGAAATGCTTGATAGCAGCTTGAGTCTGATGAGACTCAACAGCCAATTATTGTTTTCAGCAGCCAGGGAGAGAGCCAAGTATGTAACTAAAGCAGCTTAATTTCACAACCAACAAAGCATCTTACCTACCTAACTGTGAAGAGCAACACACAAAACAAAAGATTATACCCTTGGGCTGTGAAAGATTAATTAGATGAGAGCAGAACATTTAAGTGCTTTATATATACAGCTAAATATGAAACCGACCACATACTATTAAACTCTCCACTTAATACTTAGGAGGAATGATTTACAGTGTCTTTATACCTGTAGCTGTCCAGCAAATTCCCAAGTTCTTCCCACATATGGCCAGTCTGCGTCTGTGATCCAGGCCTTCAAAACGCTGACTTTTCATTACTATACAAACTGGCACCATTAGATAGATAAAGATATATGGGAATTGAATCAAAAACACTAGCAATATAACAAACACCTCCACCTACAAGCACTGAGAATATTCTATGAAGTATACGTGAAAAGTTGCCTACTATTTCTTGAGTTTAAAATGGGTTCTAACGTATATTAATATAAAAAAAAAAAATTTAGGAGGGTAAAAATTGCTTCAAAGGATGCATAAAACATTTTGTTTTCATTCTTAACACACAATCCAGGATGCTTCCCAACAGATAAATGCACACAAAAAAAATTCTTGGCTTTCTCCTTGGCCCATAAAAGAGGTTTTAAATCAGTTTTCCCAAGGTCCCAGTGTTCAGTACAGGATGTAAGTACACCTAGCCTAGCTGCAATCATGATGCCCAAGTTTTCCCAAGGTCCCAGTGTTCAGTACAGAATGTAAGCACATGTAGCCTAGCTGTAATCATGATGCCCAAGTTTTCCCAAGGTCCCAGTGTTCAATACAGAATGTAAGTATACGTAGCCCAGCTGCAATCATGATGCCCAAGTTTTCCCAAGGTCCCAGTGTTTAGTACAGAATGTAAGTATACATAGCCCAGCTGCAATCATGATGCCCAAGTTTTCCCAAGCTCCCAGTGTTCAGTACAGAATGTAAGTACATGTAGCCTAGCTGCAATCATAATGCCCAAGTTTTCCCAAGGTCCCAGTGTTCAATACAGAATGTAAGTACATGTAGCCTAGCTGCAATCATGATGCCCAAGTTTTCCCAAGGTCCCAGTGTTCAATACAGAATGTAAGTATACGTAGCCCAGCTGTAATCATGATGCCCAAGTTTTCCCAAGGTCCCAGTGTTCAGTACAGAATGTAAGTATACGTAGCCCAGCTGCAATCATGATGCCCAAGTTTTCCCAAGGTCCCAGTGTTCAGTACAGAATGTAAGTACATGTAGCCTAGCTGCAATCATGATGCCCAAGTTTTCCCAAGGTCCCAGTGTTCAATACAGAATGTAAGTATACGTAGCCCAGCTGCAATCATGATGCCCAAGTTTTCCCAAGGTCCCAGTGTTCAGTACAGAATGTAAGTACACCTAGCCTAGCTGTAATCATGATGCCCAAGTTTTCCCAAGGTCCCAGTGTTCAGTACAGAATGTAAGCACATGTAGCCTAGCTGTAATCATGATGCCCAAGTTTTCCCAAGGTCCCAGTGTTCAATACAGAATGTAAGTATACGTAGCCCAGCTGCAATCATGATGCCCAAGTTGTCCCAAGGTCCCAGTGTTCAATACAGAATGTAAGTACACCTAGCCTAGCTGTAATCATGATGCTCAAGTTTTCCCAAGGTCCCAGTGTTCAATACAGAATGTAAGCACATGTAGCCTAGCTGTAATCATGATGCCCAAGTTTTCCCAAGCTCCCAGTGTTCAGTACAGAATGTAAGTACATGTAGCCCAGCTGTAATCATGATGCCCAAGTTTTCCCAAGGTCCCAGTGTTCAGTACAGAATGTAAGTACACCTAGCCTGGCTGTAATCATGATGCCCAAGTTTTCCCAAGGTCCCAGTGTTCAATACAGAATGTAAGCACATGTAGCCTAGCTGTAATCATGATGCCCAAGTTTTCCCAAGGTCCCAGTGTTCAGTACAGAATGTAAGTACACGTAGCCTAGCTGTAATCATGATGCCCAAGTTTTCCCAAGGTCCCAGTGTTCAATACAGAATGTAAGTACATGTAGCCTAGCTGTAATCATGATGCCCAAGTTTTCCCAAGGTCCCAGTGTTCAATACAGAATGTAAGTACACCTAGCCTGGCTGTAATCATGATGCCCAGGTTTTCCCAAGGTCCCAGTGTTCAGTACAGAATGTAAGCACACCTAGCCTAGCTGTAATCATGATGCCCAAGTTTTCCCAAGGTCCCAGTGTTCAGTACAGAATGTAAGTACATGTAGCCTAGCTGTAATCATGATGCCCAAGTTTTCCCAAGGTCCCAGTGTTCAAAACAGAATGTAAGTATACGTAGCCCAGCTGTAATCATGATGCCCAAGTTTTCCCAAGGTCCCAGTGTTCAGTACAGAATGTAAGTACACCTAGCCTAGCTGTAATCATGATGCCCAAGTTTTCCCAAGGTCCCAGTGTTCAATACAGAATGTAAGTACATGTAGCCTAGCTGTAATCATGATGCCCAAGTTTTCCCAAGGCCCCAGTGTTCAGTACAGAATGTAAGTACACCTAGCCTAGCTGCAATCATGATTCCCACAGTGATTTTTTTATTGATTTATTTGAATGGTGCTTTCTCATTTTCTACATTCACCACATAACCATATTCTTCACTGACATAGTTTCTTCTCATCTTTAGCACATCACAGGAAGGCATGTTCTGCAAATGTCTCCAGAAGAAACCAATTACCCTTGGCTATAAAAACAATGACGATCAGGAATCAAGATGGACGCTTAGCCACCAGTTTTCATTATTGCTAAAACTACATGTACTCTAACTCTTCATTTATTTGACATGCATTTCCCTCAGATAACACGAATATTCTGTAAATATGGCATAACACATACATGGCCTTGAGGTATTTATCTATCCTGCTTCAGATGAGAAGTTTTGAACGCTTGTACGTGTATCTTTTTAACCAACTGTCTGTCAACCTACCATCTGCATAACAAAAACCAAATCAACCTCCTACTATTGAAAGTTTAGACTATTATTTATGCTGTTAGAACCCAGAACACAAATGTCATCCAAAAAAAAAAAAACAACATGTAGTTGAAATAGTGGATCAGTCTACTGTTTCAATTACAGATGGTACAGATGCATTAAAAGGAATATAATACTGAGAATCTATTACTTTCTGGTGCCCAAGGCCTCATTATAGCCAGCAGTTTTTCTGATTTTTCAGCCTTTCTGGGCAAACAGTCATAACCTTGTGCAAACCTTACGACCTCTTCATCTACAATCAGCAAGTATTCAGATGTATATAAAGACGATGTTAGCCGCGGCTGATTGCTGTGGAGTTGGCGAGGAACGGTGGTCGAAACGTGTCTTTGTTATCACCATTCTTCCGCATATCCGCCAGCCATTCGCACAAGCAAAGACCACAAATAGAATTTACTGTGATGCTATAGAATAGTAGGCTCAGCTTTAACGAAGCGACCGGATTACAGCTTCAGGAACTAAAGAGGACTTTACAGGGCGAAAAACTTAATGACCAAAGGGAATCTGTACAAACAGTGCTTATCTCTAAGGGGCTGTCTTCGTCTCTCACCCCTCATTCCCCCAAACGATTTCCTCTTGAGAACAAAAGCTCCCAATTTGCAGCTGATTACATGATGCACCTATATACATCATAGGCAGTTTTCTAGAAGAAAACAAAACCGAAAACAAGAAAAGAAATAAATCAAAACTTTAACTTCTGAACAAAATACCAGTATGATTATTAACACAAACAAATTCCAACAACAACAACAAAAAAATGACTGATTATCTCTGGGATAAAAAACAGAAGAACACCATTATTTGCCCCGTGGGAAAACATACATCAAAATGTACAGGGTCATCGCATCAAAAGAGAATTTGAATCAAAAATTATTTTGTTTGATATATAATGTATTTGCCCCATGAAACTTCGCTGATAAAAGTACATTTTCACTGGCAAATATCAAAGGTCATAAAATATTCCTTTTGGTGAAGGAACTTAAAATTTCCCAGTAGGCTATCGATTTTACCTTCACAACAAACCTCAAAATACCTTCCTGCAATCTTTAGAATTCTCAGAATCAAGACAAGTATAGTGTACAGAGGGAAAAAAACATGCAGTAGTCACAAAAAACATCTCCATACTTCTTTATAACCACAGGATTTGATTTTTGGCCAATGGGGTTGCTCTGCATCAGATATGCCAACAACTTGTATACATAGAGATAGGAAGCTGTCACAAACTGTATGTATATGTTCCACAAGACAAAAAAAAAATAACAACTAGCTAGTGAACAGCTGTTTTGAGTTTAGTTTGTTAGAGCATGTTTCTCTACCTAGCTAAATATATATATATATATATATATATATATATATGTATATATATACTAGTACACAAGTCTCGCAGTAAATAAAGAAAATTACGCTATATCACATTTCTATCCACTGCTCGTTCTTTTTCTGCTTAACTCAAATCAGGATGACTGTAGTCTTCACAGATAATCCGTTATAAGAAATCTTGGACGCCAATATTGACAGCTTGGCATTGTACTTAAGGTTAGAAATGCGCAGTTCGAGCAACTGGATCCAATATTTGCCTCCCAACTGAAGTGTAAAGGAGCACTGATAAGATAATACTGCCACACAGGACATTTTAGGTTGTTGATGATACACTATAAATATCTGCAGTGTTATGTTGCATCTAGTTTATATATATATCAGAATTTTGTCTGTTTTGGACAGAACTGAAAACTTTTTATCCTGTATTATTACCCACCCCTCTGGAGGTTACCAAGGTAAAAATATTATGACTTCACATCCAGCAACCATAGTTCAAAAAAATGGTGGTTATGCTAGGTTGATTTTTTTGAAAGGTTGTAGAGAAAAGTGCAAGCTACAGATGGAGGTATGGCAATGGCACACACGAAAGTTAGGGGATTTATATGTTTGAGGTTGAAGTTGACAAATTTTCTATAAAAAGTGTAATTAAGGAAATCAATGCACTTGTGTAACCTTAAGTCACTGATATCTTGACCACATACATGTACATACCTCTTATTAGATTTACTTATAGTGACACCCAGTACTAACACCAGGAACATTTTTGCTCCATTCAGCAGTGATTGTTTCATTATATTATTAAAGCATCATTGTTTTCTTAATTATGACTATCCTGCATGACAATAGTTTGATTATAGCCCGTCCACATGTTGCATCAATTACCCGTATGGACTGCATTGCAAAAATTGCAAAAGTGACAACAGTTCAGATGCAAAAAGAACTCTGGCATAGAGTGACCCTAAATTGACCTGAGAACATTCAAACAGCCAACACCTAGATGTACCTATCCTTCTTAAGCATGTATACCAAAATACACTGACACAGACAGTCAGATGGATACAAATATTCAAGCAGGCAGCTCTAGACTCACCCTTTAAATGCCTGGAGGAAGTAACCCATCCTCTATAATGGCCAGCACCTATCTACATGTATATGTACCAATGGTGTCAGCCACTCCATCATGTTCATCCCAAGCCCAGGAATCTTCACTCAACTCCCTGCCCCAGGGTGTGGACAGGTTAACAAGGATAATACAGGATCTGTAACCTTCATGACCCTCCAACCCTCAACCCCCTTTCTGCACTTCTCCTCCTCCTCCCCAAACACCTGCACCCAGGAAGAAAATGCATTTATATGGAGGTTTAAAACGGTAGAAGGACCTGTACTGTACTGTACACGTCTGCTAGTTGGTTGAATTCTTGCTAGAAATACATGAAAATCAATGCTACTACAAGGAAAATTGAAGGTGTATGAATATTGGAGGTTTACAGGTTCTGAATATGCATTACACCTAACAATAACAGTTCTGATTTGAGTGGGCGAGTGAGTGCTTGGGGTTTAATGTCGTAATGTCGTTAATGTCAATTTTTCAGTCATATGACAACGATAGAATCTTTAGAATGCAGTTCTGATTTGACGGTGTACCCAAGACTTGTTTGCTCTATAAAGCTTGTTCAGTTATTTGCTTGATTGGTGTTAAAGGATGCAGTAAAGATTTTACTAACTTTTATGGTCAAATTTACGTTTGAATGAAACCCAACCAGCGCAGGAAATCTAACAACCTCCTTCCTTACAACTACAGCCAACCCCGCAAGAGCTAACTCAAGCTTGTGGCCTTCTTAGTTAGGAGCTACAACAAAAAGCAACACTTGAACCAACAGAAGAGATTAGTTTTAAAAGCTTTCTACACTGGTAATCATATCCCGATAATAGTAAGCAACCCTTTATAAAGTACTATTGTCCCCCAAGACAAACAAAATCATGTGAGCTACTACAAAACAAAAATGGCAATAAATATTTTAGCAAAACTGATATGTCGGATAGTCTAGTAGAAGTATAGTCCAACAGCAATGGCATTACAAATGAAATGATCCCTTTCTGTAACACTTTCATTTGAAAAGCGTGGATACCTAGCTTTGAATGTCTCTTTTGGTGTTGTCCATTGACACAAAATTACTGAGGAGAAAATTCACTTGGGGATTCCAAGACCCCAGAATGTCTAAGCATGTTTTTGTGGTTATAACAGAACACTTAGACAACATGCCCAATGAATCTTAATGGAACAATCCATCATAGATCTGGGATCAAATAACACTGACGAACCACATGATGCAAGTCTTCATTTGCCATGTGCTCAGCGACAGGAATTGATTCTGAAGACTCGCTTTCTCGAATAGAACTGGCAAATTTTTATGATAGCCATTCTGAAGAAAGTTTTCCCCAGGGCATGTAAAAGCTCGTCTGATATTAACCAGAAATTCTATCTGCCTCCCTCAGAAACATTAGATGGCTCTTTGGGCATAATTTTTGGGCATAATTTAAGGTAAATTTTGTAAGGGTAAACTGAGCGCCATGCAATTACAAATTATCAGCCAACAACATAAAAGCAAGCACAGCAAAAGTTCTAAATGAAAGGGAACACTAAAAAGCTGTGAGTTGTTGATTACTCACAAAGCACATATATCATTTATATGTCATAACATTCTGATGTAGACAATTACATTGTTCTGTACAAACTTACTCTTGTTTTCAATTGTCATTTTATAGAAAGTCATTAACACCTGTTAAATTACATGTATATATCACAAGTCAGACTTATGGATGAGACATACGGCAAACTGTAAGAGCTGTAGATTACCAAACTTACTCGTTAAGATGAGGAAAAACATATGAAGTCCATACATTTCAGCCATTAAGTCATATATTCTGTCTGCAATTACAAACCTTTTACAATCTGATGTTAAAAAACAAAGGAAACAAACCAAATAATATGAGATGCTTAAATACACAGCAATTTACGTACACAAAGTCTTAAATCAGAAACAACTAGATACTGTCCTAGATGTTCAATTAGCACATAAGCCCCTTGGCTCCATAAAACACATAAGCCCCCCTACTCCACAAAACACATCAGCCCTCGACTCTACAAACACATCAGCCCCTCGAATCCACAAAACACATAAGCCCCTTGGCTCCACAAAAAACACATGAGCCCCCCTACTCCATAAAACACATAAA